>NC_041409.2:64363196-64503196 GCF_900747795.2 Erpetoichthys calabaricus
GAACAGCTCAGCCATATAGAACACTAGAGTGTCATACAGAAAAATGACTAATATATCTGAAATATTGTGAAAATCAAATAGCTTTAGTGTTGCTAAGTAATGAATAGTAAAACACTCACCTTGATTGATTTCCATGGCCCATTTGTAGAGCACTGCTGTTCATCACCTTTCCTTTTTACTGAACTCGTTTAATTCAGTTTTAGAGTTGTCTACCTTGATCCATTGATGTATTTGCTGAATGATCATTATCCAGTTTTATGGTGGCAGTGATCCCTCCTCAATCCATTAGTCGATCATCTACAGTACATATTGAAAAAGATTTATCCTATCTTAGAGTTGTATATCTCCATTTATCCTTCCATCCATTTACTGAATATGCCTAATCCAATTTCAGGGGTTCATCTATGCATCCATTTATTTCCAGAACCTTCTTAATCCAATTTTAGTGTCCAATTCTTCCATCCTTTCTTCCATTTTTCCTAAACTCCATTGATCCAAACTTATATTCATCCATCCTTCTATCCATTCATCTGGTCATCTACAGTAATTAATAAACCTATTTAATCCAATATTAGACTCGTATACCTCATACATTCATCATCTTGAACCTAATTAGTCTGATTTTATGGTTACACCCATCCATCCAAAAACTGAATGCACCTCATCAAATTATAGCATCAGGCCCATTCATTCCCCATTCATTCACTCACCTATCCAATTCCATACCTCCATTCATTCATTCATGTATTGAACTGGTTCAATCCAGTTTAAGTGCTGCATCCATCTATTCGTTTCTTAAAATTAACCCACTTAATTTCACTTACTTTTTTCAATTAATCCAAAGATTATTCCATCCACTCTTCTAGCCATTTGCCTGAACCTTTTTAATCCAGTTTTGTATACCAACAATCTGAACATCCTTAACCTGATTTTATAGTTTCATTTATCCTTTTAATAACTGAACCCACCTAATCAAATCATAACACCAGGCCCATCCATTCATCCACCTCTCCATTTATTGAATTGTCTTAATCCCACATTAGAGTTGCTTATCTCTATTCATTCATCCATTTACTGAGCCTGTTCAGTCCAATTTAAAGGCTGCATCCATCCATCCATTCATTTGCTGAGTTCCCTTGATCCAATACAAAGCTGCATTCTCAATCATTCCATCTATTCATCCAGTCATCTTTTTATTGACACCATTTTTTCCAGTCTTACAACCCGACTTGTCCAACCATTTATTCATCCAGCCATTTTTTTAATTGAACCCACTTAATCCAGTTTTAGGATGGCATAGGAGTTCATTGAGAGCAATGCTTTATTCAGGAAAATACACTTCCTGCAATACATCTTCTATTTCTGTATTTCTTCCTCTTTACATTTAACAACACAACAAGCTGTCTTTTTTTAAAAAATTCCACACATGGGACTGAAGTTTGTTCTCAAAAGGGTGACGGTGTTCCAGGCTTCAAAAGGGCACTTTAGTGAGCAGAACACGATTAGTCAGATTGGCTGCTCTTGGCATCTAATCCCGCAAGCCTGGGTGAGGGAAACAGAATGACAGACCAATTTATTATGAATAAAAGGAGAATTGCTTTCTGCAGCTTATCTCTAGATAAAAGAGAACTCTGGCCACTAGAATCATTTTCCAGCCCGTCGACGTTTAATAGCCTTACACTTGAACAATGCGGCAGAAATTTGTACAACAATATCTTGTAGCTGCACAACACAAAATAGGAAATTGCAGGCTTTCTCATTTCTTTTCTAAATTGGAAGCCGGAAGCTGGAAGCAAGGAGCTAGAAAATCATCATGTCGGTGCCGGAGATAGTGTAGGAGACCAAGCCAAAAAAACAAAAGATGCCTACTACTTGGACCACTTTTCATATGACAGTCTAATAGAAGACCTGACATCTGTGTGGGCACTGGCAGTTACATCATGACACAGGTCCCTCCAGACCCCAGCTTCCTTCCAGACTGAAAGCATAGAGATTGAGACAGAAAGTCTGACTGGGTTAGTCACAACAAATGAGTGCTGCAGATTGGGGTATTTTTCTCAGGTCAACTGAAAGACAGTGTAATGTTAAATTTTCAAAAGATAGAGTGTATTAGCATGGAAATGATATCAGCGTGTAAGACAGGTGTGTGTCATTTCATCTCGAACCTCACATCTGTGTCTTAAGTCGATGGCACATTATGTGACTTCTAGTCATTGGGTATGTCAGACTTGTCAACTGCTGTTGCTGATCTCATTGCTGGGTTATCTCATTTTACACACCTGAAAACTGCTGCACATGTCACACTTAATAACAGAGTGGTGACCTTTAAGCACAGCCGTGCTTGCTCCTTTTTGTGTTGCATGAGCCTGAACTATACAAAGTGTTAACAGGTATGACAAGTCCAGCCACAACCTTGGCCATTTATCCTTATTTCCCTTCTGTCGTGGTAGTTAAAACATGAGACATCAGACAGATGAGCTTCTCTTTTGTTTGTGAGATACAAAACACACACGTTCTTATTTTTTGTCACTACAATAAAAGCGCTGTTCCTCTAGATAAGCGTTCATTGGTTGTAAGCTCTCATGCGCACAGAGTCTGCCCCTATGAGTTGCAGGCAAGTTAGAATGAGTCACTGGGTATGAAATACTAAGTGACTCACCTTCACGGTAGTTTGCCGCCGACTGCCTCCGATCCGCTAAGGTTATGCAAATGAAGGTTATGACCGAAAAGCACTGGAAAAGTTGTCAAATGTGGCATAGCCTTTAACAGAGAGTGATTCTGGGGAATATGTAGAAGCCTTAGACCTTCAAACCCAGTCGTGCTCGCCCCTTTATGTGACAGCTGCCTGACGGAGCCTGAACTGTATGAAGGGTTAAAGGTACAAGAAGTTCAGCTGCAATCTCTGCCCTTTTTCACTTTTCTTCTGTGCCATGGTACATAAGACATCAGACAGATGAGCTTCTCCTGTGTTTGTGAGGTTCAAAACACCCACGTTCCTTATTTCTTGTTGTTGCATCCTATACATTAGTTCTTTTTAATAATAATTCTTTACATTTATATATTGCTTTTCTCTTTACTCAAAGCTTTTTACATAGTGAATGGGGAGCCATTTCAATGACCACTAATGTGTATCATCCATCTGGATGTTGTGACAGTGGGTATTTTTGCACCAGTACACTCACTACACATGAGCACACGTTAGGTAGTGAAGGGGTGAGAGAGAAAGAGAAAGAGAATCAATTAAAGACAGGGGATGTTTACATGGCCAGAATGTCCAGGCCGTGGTGGGCAGCTTAGCCAGGACATAAGGATTCACTCTGCTCTTTGCAAGGGATGGTCAGGAATTTTTCATGACCACAGAGATTCAGGACCTCAGTTTTACATCTCATCTAGAGGACGGCACCATTTTGACAGCACAGTATCCCTATCACTGGGGCATTGGGATCCACACTCAGATCTCAGGAAAACACCCCCTGCTAGCCTCACCAACACCTCGTCCTGCAGTAACCCATGCTTTTCCTGGTTGGTCTCCTATCCAAGTACTGGCTGAGCCCGAACATGCTGGGTTTCAGGTGGAATTCCTGTTCTGAAGTGCATGTAGTATGGCTGCTGGTTGTAGTAACAGATGAGCGTTCATTGGTTGTCAGCTCTCATGCACAGAGAGCCCACCCCTACAACAAAACACAAAATCATTGGAGTGAGTCATGGACTAGTTGGCATAAGGTGCTGGGCAGGTCACATTATGCAACCATCTTCATGGGAGCGCAGCGGCAACTGCCTCTAACTCACTGAGATTATGTAAATAAAGGATACAAGTGAAAATCGCAGAAAAAGATGTCAAATGTGACATGGCCTTTAGCATTATTCAAGATTTAGATTTTGCAGGACCACCCATGACTCAATCTGTGGCCTAAAGCAAGACAATGAACCTACCAATGCTCAAGATTGCAGATTTATAGCCACAACTTTTCATATGGTGCCAATCGAATGCCCTAAGATAGTGTTCACTATGGAAAGGTGTAATATAAAGTAAAGATTTGTTTATTTGTATGATTCTTATCAGAAATCATATTAACATAGACTGAAAACATGCTGATAAGAAAGCAATAAATGTGTGAATATCTCTGTGATGTAATAATTCACAGTTACAAGACTGGCCATAGATTGCTTGTTTTGCCCACCACCTGGCCGCCTGTTTTTCTTTTATTTTTGGTAAGAAACTGATCGAGGGACCATGCTATTGATTTAACTATTAATAGCGTTTCCTGTATCACAGTCTGAAAATCTTTCCTGTTCCAAGATGTGCCAGGACATGTATAGGAAGAATAGTGAGCGCTTCCAAACTTTCCCTTCAGGCAGCTGCTTTTTTTTGTTTCCATTTTTTTCTTTGTGCGTCATTCATTTATCCTTGCGAATTTCACACTTGCCTTTTCCTAAAAGAGACCCAAGGTGCACAACAGGATATTACATAAATAAATAAATAAATACATTCAAGACTCATCCTGCTACCTCAGTCAGTTTGGGATTTGGTTTTTCATGTTCTTATCTGTTTGCCCACCCACACTTCCCCTGCCTTACCTAAACAGATAAGTCATTTCAAGTCAAGGTGAAACTGAAAATTCAATTCAGATGATTCTATTGTAGAACTCTTATCAAGACGCAGGCTCAGAGTGCATACAGATTTAAGATAGCAGCAATAAAACAGTGGCAGACTGCCGTACTGGCTCAGGCAACGGCCCTTAAACTGCAAGTCTGCCGGTTCAGTTCCCATCTGTACCTTACTGTGCGACACAAAGCAAGTCACATAAAATTCTGGTGCTACAACTATAAGGAATATCTGCAAACAGTTTTAAAGTACCCTGCCTTGGATAAAGGTCTCAACCAAACATACAACAAAAAAGAATAAGATCATAAAGCACATGCACACACTGATAGATTATAGTCAGGTGTTGTACTGGATGTGAGCCTTGCCTGCAGAGACGGCCTTAGGGGTGTGCGGAGCCCAGGGCTGACCAACCCCATGCAGGGCCAGTTACATCAAATGCTGTTACTGGTATGTATGAACTGATAAACTTGTGTGCGAATATAATAAAAATAATGTTAATATATACCGGATTTTCTAATTACAGTATTCAGCTACATTTTTGCAAGAAAACATGCAGACTTTATCAAAATATAACTGGAGAATATAACTTGACAAATCCGCTCAAACGGGACACGTGGACCTCAAAAGCGAGGCTCTCTTAGGTGCGGGGCCTTGGACGGTTGCCCTACTTGCCACCCCCAAACACCACTCTTGCTATCCTGCCTCATGTTGTCAGCCTTCCATCCCCTCACTACTCCTACCTCACATTGCTTGGTAAGTGTCACAGTCTGGTTGTATTTCAGTCTATTAGTTTAGCACATTTTTGATTATTTTATAAACGTACCCCCAAAGATGCCTGTGTTGGGTTAGATAGAAACTCATTTGGACCACTAAGAGTGAAACTATGAGGACATGTGTGAATGAACTCCACCTTATCCTGGGTGGGCTCCTGCCTTGTCCCCAGTTCTACAGCAACAAGTCCCAGTCCTTTGGGTCTGAGTATGGCATAGAGTGCTTATAAAAAGGATTCACCCCCTGGAAGTTTTCACATTTTATTATAATACAAAATTCACTCACAGTGGATTTAATTAGGCTTTTTTGACATTGATCAACTGAAAAAAAATGTCAAAGTGAAACAGATAACTACAGTGTTTTCTAAAATATTTACAAATAGAAAGCACAAAAGAACTGATCGCATAAGTATTTCCTCCCTTCAGCAGCCTTGAGTCTGTTTGAAGGTATCTTTCTATTAGCTTTGCACTGCACCTCATTTTTCTTTGTAAAACTGCTCATGCTCTGTCAGGGTGTATGGGGATCTTGAGGGAGCAGCCTTTATGAAGTCCAGACAGAAATTCCTAATTGGATTGAGATCTGGACTCTGACTTGGCCACTCCAGGACATTCACATTGTTGTTTTGAAGCCATTCCTGTGCAGCTTTGGCTTTATGCTTGGAGTGGTAGCCTTGCTGGAAAACACATTTTCTCCCATGGCACAGGTTACCTGAAGACTGCATCAGGGTTTGATCCAGGATTCCCCTGTTTTTTTATGCATTCATTTTGCCTTCTGCCCTCACAAGCCCCCTAGGGCCTGCAGCAGGGAAGCATCCCCACATCATAATGCTGCCAGCACCATGTTTCACGCTGTGGATTTTGTGTTTTTGAAAATGTGCATTTTTTGGTGTACATCTCACATGGTGTTTAGTCTGATGTGCAAAAAGCTCAATTTTTAATTCATCCTTCTTCTAGCTGACTTTGGAGTCTTTGATGTACCTTCTAGCAAACTCTAGCTGAGATGTCATGTGCATTTTTTTTCTTTGCCACCTTCCCATAAAGCTATGACAGATGAAGTACTTGGGCACAGTTGTTGTCTGCCCAGTCTCTCAAATCTCATTCATTGTAGTTTGTAACTCCTTTAGAGTTCTCATAGATCTCTTGGTGGTCTTGCTCAGTGGTCTTCTTCTTACACAAACACAGTTTTTCTGGACAGCCAGCTCTATGCATATTTCCAGCTGTGCCTGACTCCTTTCATTTCTTAACGATTGATTTAACTGGACTTCAGGAGATATTCAGTGACTTGAATAATTTTTGTATCCATCCCATGCTTTTCAGTCACGACTTAAAAGAGTTGCTTGGAGTGTTCTTTTGTCTTTATTGTGTATGTTAGTCCATGATGCTGATTCACCACAAAGGACAGATGGGAGCCAGACTTCAAACCAAAATATACGATCAGTCCAGTCATACATTATCAAACCCACAGGGTCACAGGGTCCAAAATATGTTTCAACAATATCAAGTGCAAGGTGGCAACTTTAGGAATGGGGGCAATAAACTAAATGCCCTCCCATTAGATAGCACCTATAGCATCATAAAGGGGCATGGAAATCTGGAATGGTGGGTTACACAAGCTGAGGATGAGACCTTGATAGCTTTTAAAGAAAATGGGTGAACTACTGGAATGGCATATTTGATGGTCTCCGTGGTCTCCTCCTGTAGCTGCATTCGTCCCAAATTACCAAAGTTGTGCAGCTTTTAGTTTGCTTCGTAAGATGATGTGATAGTGTGACGCGTGTTCCAAATAATTCCACAGACAAAGTATCTTCATTTTAAACGTTTTACTAAAATTCAAACCAAGGCAGCATTCAAAGCAAGGCATGATTTTAAAGAATATTTCTTGTTTAAAAGTTCTGTTTAAGGCTTGTATATCTTGTTTCATTTCCCTAAGTTTGGTCATATAGTCGTACTTGAGGCACATTAAGCAGGCTAAGCACGGTCAGCAAACTGTATGCCATCTCCTATTTGCAAACATATCTAACAGTTAGCAATGAGACTATTTCCTAACTGGCTTAATTAACACTCTATTTTGCAGATATAATTAAAGAAGGTTCTATTTCATGTTAACTTAAATGGTGTAAAGGGCTAAATCAAATTGTAAGTAACTATGAGAAAATTATATTCTATCGAAATTAAGAAAACACTTAATGAATTTAACATTAAACATTAACTTTCAAGGATTGGCTGTTACACCTCCTGTTTGTTAATTTTCTTGGGCTCCATTTAGAAGTTAAGGAGTGTGACCAGTAAGGGGCGTTGCATCACCCCAAACGCAACCACACTACACATTTCCCAGGTTCAAATAAAACAGGTTTATTAACCAAAATATTTTACAACAAGGTTCCTATACATATTGTTTGCACAACTATTCTCTTCTCCTCTCTTTCTCTCTCACTTATTCCTCCACTCCTACCAGGTGAGTGTTGTCCAGCTTCTCTCTCGATTCCAACTTGCCTGGATGAGGTCGAGCAGCTTCCTTTATCTTAGTCTCGGGGGTACCTCTGGAGCTAGCACATAGGTCGATTGAAGCACTTACGGGTCGAGCAGAAACCCCAAAAGTAGGGATCACAAACCCTAACAGCAGTCTCTGGCAGCACCTCCAGAACCTAGCAAGGCTGCCTCATGCCTTACAGTTCCCAGCATGCCTTGTGGGTTTTCATACAGGTAATGCCACCCAGGGATGCTCCAACTAATGTATCAGGGAAGCAGGGAGTCCTGAGCAGTTACCTCCACTGGTTCTTCTATCATAGGGCCTCCCAACCAGGTATTGTTCCTCAATCTGACCCTTCCGGAACACCAGCCTGCCCAGTTCTAAACTGGCATCTTCTGCCATCTTCCTGGCTAACTTAGGGAATATCCTGTCTTTCCACTTGAGCATGCAATGGGCTGGCCTCCCATTCAGGTAAGGTACCTTGCCCCATCGTGGCCGGGATTCCTGTCCAGGTATGTCGTTCTTTATAGGAGTTATCAACACCATTCAAGTATACAAGATAACTTCACATGAGACAGGGGTATAGAAAGAAAATGATTAAGATGATGAGGACCTCTAAGGTAAATATAATAATATGGCTTAAGAAAATGTCAGATACTCCAATAAAAATAAGAAATCATAAAACTCGGATTGACTATACCAACATACTGTAGAATAGTCACCTCAATACATGATTGACCAAAAGGATTTGATGCATCATATTAACCTCTCTACGCTCTTTAATGTACAATAAGATATATTATAAATGTCTGCATTTTACAAAAGAGGGAGGGGGACATGCCCAGCATAAACAGAATAAAGAACAGCTAGAGATAGAATGGAAGCCCAAGGGCCTCTGGGCCCAACAAGACATCAGGCTCTCCTCTCCCAAACCCTACCAAACGTTAGAATTGAGCTATAGATATGCTGAATAAACCAAATGCCAATGTTTATCTGCATTTACAGAACCTCACACACAGTCTAATAACTTCATTATGCTAGCTGAGCAGACAGAACATACTACTTAATTTAAACAATAATAATTTGCATTGGGATTAGTGTGCTTTAAATGAAGAACTGGCAACTGGGGAAACAAAAAAAAGCATAAACACACTTTGCATTCAATAATAAAACACAAATGCAATAAAACCCAGAGATAAAATGTGCTGCAATAATAGAAATTGAGAAATAACATATTTATCATTTGGCCACATTCCTTCCGCATGAGCAATTACAAAATTCACAGTCACTAATTCACTCAAACTGAGACTATCCTCACTAAATCCAAACTTACGACACAGTGCTGTACCTGCTGATACTCACAACCTGCACTCTAAACATCTGGCAGTGAGGTGTGCCCCGCTGATTCTATAGGCCTACAAACAATAACATTATAGCTATCAACATTATTTTAGTTTAATATCTAATCTCAAACAAACAATATAGGCCTACACCTATCACCAGGTCTAAACAGTGGAAAACACAACTAGAGGTGAAATATAAAATAATAATTAATACATACAGTATGTTGTTTTACCTTACATAGGCTTCTGTTGGATACATTTTCATAAGGGCCTTGTGAACTTTATGGGCCCTTTACACCCAGAGTGGTGTTTCCATTCATTTTGGCCTACTGCTCTCAGTTCATCTTTTCATGGCATAATTTGAACTTTTATAAGCCATTATAATTGTATTACCTGGGGTCAGTGCTGAAAACAAAATGCCTTTTGTGTGCTGCCTCAATCAGCAGTCAAGCAAACCCATTCATGTTAAAGTTGTAGTTTTTCATCTAGTCAGTGGACTAACAATAGTAATATACTTTGTGCACTCTGCTTTGCACTCTGTTCTGTATCCCCAAATAAAATTAATTACATTGTATGTACACTTATCAGTTTTAATATGTTATATTGGATGAACTTATCTACTAAATAAATAACATAAACACCAAAGCACACAAATGGCGCTTGTTCTAGTAAATATGTTAGTATGTAACAGAAAATTAGAAGGCTATATACTGACTGTTTCAGAAAAATTCAAGCATCTAAGAGTTACAATTTTAAAGAATCTTAAAGATATTTTTAAACACAATTTTGGCAGCTTAATGGAGAGCACTAGACGAGACCTCCATAGATGGTCGCCTCTTCTCCCTCTAGCAGGCAGAGCTAATATAGTTAAAATAAACATTATTCAATACTTTTTGTTCCTGTTTCAGAGTACTCCCAATAATTATTAATAAATCCTTATTTGAAAAGCTTCACACCATTATCAGCTCCTTTACATGGAAGATGAAAAGACCACATATTAAAAAATGACCTTTGCAAAGATCGAAAACCAGAAGGTGGCCTGGTGGTGCCTGACTTTTAGCTGTACTACTGGGTTGTGAATATTCATAATTTGAGACAAAGAAGAAACCGGTGTTGAATATGCTCCTGCCTAGTTGGATTTATAAATAAACTCATGTGAGAAGACCTCTCTGTGTGCTTGTTTCCGTTTCTGGTCAATAATAATTATCACCAATTTACTAATAATCAAATTGTGCTTCACTCACTCAAAATATGGAGCCAATGTGGAAAACACTTTAAAGAAAAGTCACAACTTTCTGCTTCTCAATTACCGGATTGCTTTGCATTTGGGCCTTCCCTCAATTACCTGGTATTTAAGTCTGTGAGGACACTGGGTATCTCAACCCTCAATGTGTTTTAAATACGGATTTGCTTTAACATGTTTATTTTGTTTATTTACAAGCTTCTAACTTTGCTAATAAAGAATTTGCCCAACTTCCCTAATCCACCACCAATGCTCACTCTCAGAAATATTTTAACTAGTAAGGGAAAAAAATATTGGCAGCATTAACAGAATTGATCAAATATTGCTCACGAATCAACCACCTTCGGCAAACTAGGGAAGCATACCACTCTATTAATATCACAGACAAGGATTTGAAGTCGATAATTCACAATATTTGTTCTTCTTCAATTTGTGCAAAACATGCTATAACTCAGCTGAATATTATATATTCCAAAGTATCCAATGAGAAGAGGCCTGTGTTGCCTCGAATGCTTGCATATTCTTTCTTAATTAGCCAATAAAAGGTGTCACTTTGCTTGACTTCTCATTACATCCATAATGGCTAACATGGTACAACACCCAGGGACTACATCCACAGTATCTAAAATACATCAAAGAATGTATTTTAATTATGAACAATGCAATGTAGCATTAGCCTCGCCCAGGCATATGTTCAGGAACTGTCCATAATTAAAACCCTATCAGACAGAGTAGAATGTATGATCATCACAAATCTGCACTTACAGCAGTTTTCTGAGTTATTTCAGATGAGTTTTGACTATCTGGTGAAAAACTGGCCAGTCATTTCTATGCTGCATTGCATGTTGACTAATTCTTCTCAGATGGAAGAATCTGAATGCACCCTCCATAACTCAATTGAAAAATATCTTTCATTATAGGAAAGTTGGAAAAATCCAATTTTCCTTGTGTGAAACTGTGCAGAGCTTCTTGAGAACTGGGCAAGAATCCACTAATTTTATGCTAAAACTAGCTGTGTAAGCCCGTACTGTAAAAAGCCCGGGGTCCTAGAAACTATTGAAATCGTCAGAAAAAAACTGAAATGTAGAGATGTCAGGTAATTGAAAGGAACTATTCTGGGCGTCTCTCTTCTAGGAAGATTCATTTTGCCGACATGCTCGCATCTCTTGTGCATTAGCGGTGGGAGGAAAAGTAAAAGGGATACCGTTTTTCCGACTTTGTCTTTCTTCTGAGGTTTCATTTTGCTGATGTGCTGGCCTCGCTTGTGTTATTAGCGACTAAGTGAGTTTTCTGTTTCCTCGGAGGTGGGGCCCTTACCCCGACTCTACCTCTCACTTCCAGGCCGGACAGACACACATACTTCCACGCGTGTGTATAAGATAGCTTTACTGAGCTCCTACTTTAGTTTCTGATTAGCTCCCATGGTTTTAATAAATTAATTAATAAGAGGTAGTATAACACAGTGGGCCTCTTTTTTTATTACTAAGTAGCTCCACACCTACCGTTGTGGGTGACGGTAGTGGTTTTAGCAGTCTCTGTGATATATGGGATCCACTGTATGACTTCTTTAAATCTTGTAGTTTTGTTTTACTAAAACATATTATATAACTTCTTTTGTAATGGACAGATTTGGGAAAATACAATTTTAATAATAAAAATTAACACAAAATTCTCAAATCTGTTTACTCCAATTCTGGGTCATGGAGGCCCAGGGTTAATGATGGCAGCCACTGCACACAAGGAATGGGGCTAGCCCATCACATGGCTTTTCAAACCCATATCCGCAACACAAAGCCAGTTTGAAATCATCAGTTACCTTGACCTGCACATAATTGGTGATTTGGGAGGAACACCAGGGTACCTGGAAGAAAATCTGTAAAGACTTCAGGAGGACATGCAAACTCCACTCAGATAGCAACCAGGACTGTGGTTTAAACTCTGTGAGGCAGAAAAGTAACAGTTCAACTGTATTAAGTAAATAAATAATAATAATTTTATATATAAACGTCGACGTGTGGAAGTGTGTGTGTCTGTCTGTCTGTCCGGCCCGGAAGTGTGAGGCGGCCCGGAGGTGTGATGCTACAGCATGACAATCAAAGAAGGCAACTCTGTCACCAAAGTGAAATTGCAGACAAAAGAGAAACTTGTTTAGCTGCTAATACACAAGCGAGGCGTGCACATTGGCAAAACGAAAACCCAGAGGAGAGAGAAACACGCTTAGCCGCTGATAGACAACGGAGGCAAGCACATCAGCAAAACGAAACCACCGAGGAAAGAGAACCTCGCTTAGCCACTAATGCAGAACCGATGCAATTGATTAACTGAAGTGCCAGAATCCATGGTTTCTAGAGGCCCGGGCTTTTTATGACATGGGCTTAGACAGCTGGTAATAATAATAATAATAATAATAATGAAATTGTGAATTGACATTTTAGACTGTAGCAGTCCTACAGCAGCAAAGAAGAAGGAAAGTAAATGTTTCCCCTCAATTGAAGGTGTTCCTCTTTTGGCTTAGACCTTAAGGACATTTATTCTTTAATAATATACAGTTTAGCATGAAAGGACATCACCCTTGAGTACCTGGTTCTTTTTCTTTTGAATTTCTGTAATAAAAGGTTCTCCGGAACACATCAAAAAATAAAAAAAAGGCTACTACCCTGAGCATCCCTATTACATGTTCACTAGACTGTCTTTCCCAAAAGCACCTCAGCATTAGATAGCATTTGCATCTTGAAAGGCACAAAGAGTCAAACTGAAGCTCTGAGGCAGAAGGGATTTCAGAGCACCACTGGGACATTTCCATTCTGCTTTCATTGCAGTGACACAGCTCATTTCTCTTGGCCTCTCCATCACTGAGCTTTACTTTGTGCTGCACATACAATGGCAGAGGTGATGCACAATTCAAAAACAGCAGTAGGCAGATGCAACTCTATAGGGAAAGCTGCAAATTAAATAAGACAACTGGAAAAAGTTCAAGCTGCTTTTCTCACAAAGTCTCTGGTGTCAGTGAAAACAGGGCATGTGCCATCAAGGGGGCCCTGCCTGACACGAGCAATTGTGGCCCAGAAGGCATCCCACGAGTGCTCCACCTATGCACTTAAATGCACTTTCTATTTAGTCATGCATTATTGATATCTAGCTACAAGTTAACTAGTGTTACATGTATTTCATCCAAATTGAATCAATGGCAAAAAATTATTAAATCCAAACTGACTAATTAAGGAACAGCCAGCTCTCTGAATATTTATTAACATCAAGATAACAGCAAAAACTGAAATGCTAACACACCAAAATCCCCATGTGGGAGCTTATGCAGAGCACATGAAACATTAATAAAAAGGCCTGAGGCTGGCAAAATGTATATAAAGGTTAATTGAATGTTAGTTTTTGCGTATATTTATTTATAAATTAATAGGTGTTATAACCTAAATTTGATTCATCTTCCATCCTTCTATATTAAATTATATTTAATGAGAGATGTTGGCAATAATTATTAGTACATAATAAAAATTATGAACTGTTGTAGTTTTATTCAATAGCCAAACTCAATAGCTATAATTAAATTAAATATGATTGATGATCATACTAAAAAAATGACAAAAAATGCAGGTCAACCCAGAATGAAGTGCTGAAATGTCTGGGAATCTGAAAAATAAACTATCCATCCATCCATTATCCAACCCGCTATATCCTAACTACAGGGTCACGGGGGTCTGCTGGAGCCAATCCCAGCCAAAACAGGGTGCAAGGCAGGAAACAAAACCCCGGGCAGGACGCACACGCACACACACATGCACACACACACACACACACCAAGGACAATTTAGAATCGCCAATGCACCTAACCTGCATGTCTTTGGACTGTGGGAGGAAACCAGAGTACCCGGAGGAAACCCATGCAGGCACAGGGAGAACATGCAAACTCCACTCAGGGAGCGAACCCAGGTCTCCTAACTGTGAGGCAGCAACGCTACCCGCTGCGCCACCGTGCCACCCGAAAAACTAACTAGCATGGTTAAATCAAAACACAATAAACAAAACATGGGTGAACACCAGGAGAACTTCATACAAGTAAATACATTTATTATTTTATAGTGCATTTCCTTTTACAATACCCAAATAACATTTAGTGAAATAGCATACCAAGAAATACAACATCAACTACAAAAGCCATGCAATATGTACTGTGATAAGGAGCCAGGGAGAAGGAACAGAAACCTGGAAAAGAAGGGCCAACTCTGGTGACACAAGAGCTTCTCAAACTACTACTGTAAGTGACCCAAGTGCAAGTTGACCCAGCATTTGTCTGGATGCCTTGCCCTCTTTAAAGCCAATATCAAACTACATGTCTTCTAGTCTTTGGGTATGTCAGACTTGCCCACTAGTTCCTGATCTTGTTATCAGTACATGTCAAATTTGTGCATGTCAAATTTAGAAATTGGATGAAGACTTTCCAGCACAGTCTTGCTTGACCCTTTTCCTGACAGCCAATAACATGCTACCTGATGGCGCCAGTGCTGTACAAAGCGAGTTCATTTGCAGTCTCAGCTCTTATTTCTTTTTTCCATTCTTTCATGGTAGTTAAAACATGAGACATCAGACAGACATGCTTCTCTTCTATTTATGAGGTCCAAAACACCCACGTTCCATATTCCTTGTCGCTGCAATATATGCATTGTCCCTCTGGATGAAAGTTCATTGATGGTTAGTTCTCATACACACAGAGCCTGCCACTATGACTAAAGACAAAATCAAACCTGATCACTGGCTGGAGCCTATCCTAGAATCGTCAGATTTAAAGCTGAAATCAGTCCTGGAAGAAGTACCATCAGTATAATCGAAGTTGTTTTAAATAACAATAAAAATGTTTAACCTTAGTCTTGTAATGATGTCCACCACCAAGGAGCACAAAAAGGGAGCAGACCTCCAAAAACTCACACTAAAAGGCCGCATCAACCCTGATTAAGATCTGTGCCCCAGGAATGGGCCTCACCACAGGCAACCTAGTTCCAAAAGTTTTAAATAATAAAATTCTTGAAATGTCCACAAAATGAGGAGTTAAAGAGTTATTCAAATGGTTTCAAACACATTCATTAAGAAACCCCAAGACAGTAACAAAAAAGAACCATAATAAAAGCGAACAAATCCAAAAAACACCAAATAGAAACAGTGCCCTAAAGCAAATGCAGGAGTCAAAAGGCAGAGAATCCAAAAACTGAAGCAGAAAAATCAAAAACCAGCAATCAAACTCACAATCCCTGAAATATAACAGAGTCTACCGGATTATTGCGAGAGAAAGAAAAGAAAAAGACCAGGGGCCTCATGTATAAACGGTGCGTATGCACAAAAATGTTGTGTAAGCCCGTTTCCACGCTCACATCGCGATGTATAAAACCTAAACTTGATGTAAAGCCACGCACATTTTCACTCCAGCTAAATGCTTGGCATACGCAATTTTTCTGCTTGGTTCTGCAAACTGGCGGCACCCAACATCAAAGCAGTGCTTTTGTTCCAGTGTGGTTTCCCTTTCTTTTTTAAGTCAGATCCCTGATGCGGCTTTATCAAATACATTGAAATTAACCGCATATGGTTTATTAGTGTAAGGCATCTGATTGCAATTAACCTGTAACAATATAATGGTCCATGGAATGGCCAAACTATTCCAAATACCATAGCTGCTTTAGCTTTGTTCCTCTCAATGCACCACTCAGAGTATTTATCTCACTGTATCTAAGTGTGGAATCACAGCTCTACAGCAGCTGATCAGAAACAGAATTATTGGTATACAGCATAAAGCACATGCTGCCTCAGCCATGCTGTCTATTTGAAGTGCTCTCATACGACAAACGCTTCAGAGTCTTTCCTGTACTGATCTCGCAGTTCAGAAACAGTTTCATCCCAAGAGCTCTAATTGCATTCAATCAGTCCATCAAGTGCTCCTTGTAGAACTGTTTGTACTTATAAGTACAGTTACCTCACTGTAAACTTGCAATACAGTTATAATATTACACAACCTGAGCCACTTTATAAAGCTCGTATTTACATATAATGATGATATCATTTTTAAGATTAAATGCAACAAAATATGTTTATTACATTATACAGATAATGTATACATTTAAATAATCTATATTGTTAATAATTAAACATGTGAGGACACGGTGTTGCAGCGCTAGCTAGTTCAGGGATTGTTCCTGCCTCGTGCTGTATTCTTGCTGGGGCTGGCGGGACACTGGAAGGATAGATGGATAGAATAATTAAACATGTACTATGAAGATATTTCAATGTTCCTTAAAAGTTTTGAAGAATCAGCATTCTAAGTTACAGATGGCTTAACTTCTATTACAGAACTGATTGTGTGGCGATTGGTTACTTGGAGAAGAAAAGGAAGGATAGGAATTAGGGGTTAGTACATTAGAAAGAGACAGTACTGCTGCAATAAATGATTTCATCGAAGGTCACGCAGGGCGCAGCAAGCATCTTGCATAAGGCAGGAACAATCTCTGGACATAGCGCCAGCTCATCACTATTACTGCGCCACCATTTTCCCATGCTTCATAACATGCTTTAACTCCTATCATCATGAAAATTATATCAAGTATACATCTCAGTATTTTAATTATTCAGAGAGCTGTAATATCACGAATGTAATGGATTCTGTGTCCTGTCGGAGGAAGAGGAAGCCCATTTAAGAAGCACATAGTGATTCACGCACATAGAATAACACATACAAAACAAAGCATTTAACATGCTACTTTGATTACGATGGTATTTGAGAAACTAGTAAATTAAGTGATTTAAAGATAAAGTTTATGATGTTCTACTTTAATGACAAAATAAACTACATGATTAAAGTGGAAATTTTGAGATTAAAGTTGACATTTTGAGCTTTTCTCCCCACAGTGTCCCTATTTTTTTTTTCTTTTCTCTGTACCCAAATAAGCTTAAATATGACACTCAGACGGTGGGCCAAGACTCACCTTTTCACGGTGACTTTGATATCTGACAATTTCTTTTTTATTTCGGGCACTGTGCGACTTTGTGAACTTGAGCTTTCGAGTTTCTCTGACACTCTATGTCACTAGATCAGCTTCCTTTTGTTGTTTAAACCACTGTTTAAACCAACAAATAGTACGTTTTTCCTTGCCTCCACTTGATATTTGCTGAAATTCTTCTATTTTCCCCTGTGTTTTTGCCATTGCCTTTTTACAGAACGCTGAGCTTAAGGGCTATTTATATTGATTTGCATATTCAAAGAGGCGAAATTCTGGGAGTAGTTGGGGAGTGGTAGCAGGCGTGTGCACGTGTGTTACTTTTCATACTGACCGGGATTTATGTAGTGGAAGAATGTGGTGAACGCACAGATTTATGCCTCTGGATTTTTTTGTGTGTATGCACATTTCTGCTTTTGTCCTTACACCATGTTTTAGTGTGAATTCTACGCACGGCATTATGCATGAGGCCCCAGGAGATAATAAGCTGAACCAGAACTGCAGTCAGTGCCAGGCAAAACTGGGAGATCAAAAATATACAGTATTGAGTAAACAAGGCAATGGGGCACACAAAAATTTAAAAAAGAAAAAAAAACCTATATAAATGTAAAGTGTAATGTTAATTACTATTACTATTAAATAGTTGAAGTCAAAATCAAAGTCAAAAAAGCAAAAACAAACCTAACACTAGGCCTACTTGGAAAGACAAAGGAACTACTGCTAGAGTTTTATGTCATCTCCAATTGAAGAATACTTTCTATTTGTGACATGGCCATATATACAGGAGTATCCTGTGACATCATTGACAGGACGAATTTTAGTCATGTGACCCATCATTTGTGACATATAAATAATAAACAAAATGACATAAAATACACAAATATAACGTGTATTATAACAATCACAGTCACAATGTTGAAGCAGTTGAGCCTTCCTAAGCTTTGCCTTAAATCCTGCTGGTCCTGCACCCCAGCTGACAAATTGGGTGGCCCCGCCTCTTTAAGCTCCACATACAGGCAGCAGGGCAGAACGCAAACAACATTAGATACACAGCTGACATAAAATAGAACAAAATCAATAAACACCATATACAAATCATAACGATACACAAATACAAAGTCAAAACAGCATTAATAAGACAATATCCTTGCAACCATGCAAAGAATTAAGCAGGCTTAGACAATGGTATGGTAAGGTCTGGTATAAAATAATATGAAAAATTATATTTACATAATCTATACTAATAAAAGGCAAAGCCCTCACTGACTCATTGACTCGCTGACTCTCTCATCACTAATTCTCCAACTTCCCGTGTAGGTAGAAGGCTGAAATTTGGCAGTCTCGTTCCTTACAGCTTACTTTAAAGAGTTAAGCAGGGTTCATTTCGAAATTCTACATGTAACGGTCATAACGGTCGACAACGTCGGCCATGTTAAACTTGCTTATTTATGGCCCCATCTTCACGAAATTTGGTAGGCAGCTTCCCTGCGCTAACTGAAACTGATGTACGTACTTATTTCGGTGGTATGATGCCACTGTCGGCTGAAATTCTATGCGTAACGGTCATAACGGTCGACAACATTCGCCATGTTAACTTTCTTATTTATGGTCCCATCTTCACGAAATTTGGTAGGTGGCTTCCCTGCGCTAACCGAAACCGATGTACGTACTTATTTCAGTGGTATGACACCACTGTCGGCCGCCATATTGAACTTTCCAACGGTCTTTGTTATTTATGGGCCCATCTTCAAGAAATTTGGTATGCGGGTTCCCAACGCTAACTGAATCCTACTTACGTACATATATACGTCCATAGCCTGCAGCTCAGTCACCATGTGAGGCGGTGTTGGGTTCCCCATCCCCACGCCTCCCACGTAGTTGGCTGCCTGCCTATATAAGGCCATCCGTCGCTCCATTCTCTTCATTCCCTTCCTTGCTTCGCCACGGTATGCATGCACATCTCCCTGCTGATAACTGCAGCCTTTTTATTTAATCCACGGTTTCTCTGCTGTTTTATTGTTCGTTTATTACGATTATAGTTATTGTGTAGGTATTTTAGACTTAGTTTACATTGTTCAGGTACCCATTTCCTTTATCATTCCAACCGTACCCCCATTAACATGTCTATCGAGGTGATCACCATCGATCAAAGAACTGTCACTTACCGAGTGGTTTCCATGCCCGGAGATGGCGCCTGCCTTTTCCATTCTCTGTGTTACATATTGCACGGCCATATCAGGCTCACTCTTGATATCCGGAAGAACATTGTGTCTTATGTATTGAATGACTGGGACAGGTTCAAGGTGTGGACTGATGATGGTAGAGGAGATAATTATACTACACAGGAGCACTATAAGAGTGAAATGCTTAAGCCCTTCACCAATGGTTCTGCACATGAGTTGATGGCTGCCGCTGAATTGTTCAGTTGTCGCTTTCAAGTGTACCGAAATGGCCAAATATTTTACACCTTTGGACAACCGCCAATGCCTCTTACAAAACCTTCTTCAAAATGTTTACCCCAATCTACGAAATCTCCACAAAAATGACGTGTCATGGTTGAGGGAGTGAGCTATCCTGACACCAAGAAATGACATGACTATGACTATAAACCACATTTTACTTCAAGAACTACCTTCACAACAGAAAACATATCAGTCTGTGGATTCAGTTGTAGAAGTGGAAGACGCGATGCACTATCCGGTAGAGTTTCTCCACACTCTGAATCCTCCATGCACTCCTGAGCATAATCAAATTTTGAAGGTTGGGGCACCAATAATGTTACTGAGAAACTTACAGCCACCGAAACTTTGTAACAGCACGAGACTTCAGGTCACATGTCTGCAAAAGAACCTAATTGAGGCAACTATTTTTACTGGCAGTGCCTCAGGGGAGAGAGTTTTTATTCCTCGCATCCCCGTTATACCCTCTGATCTCCCATTTCAATTCAAACGCCTCCAATTTCCAGTAAGGCTCTGCTTCGAAATGACAATTAATAAGTCTCAGGGACAGACCCTACAAAAGGTTGGCATTGATTTGAGGCAAGATTGCTTTTCACATGGCCAACTGTATGTTGCATGCTCAAGAGTAAGCTCAGCGCACAGCTTGGTCATATTACAACTGGAAGGCCGAACTGACAACGTGGTATATGAACAGATCCTTAAGAAATAATTATTGGTATATTTTCCCTCATTTTAAAAAGGTTTACTTTCCTTCTTAATAAAAATTTTAAGGCAGTACTTGCCGCTGCAAAGCGCGGGTATTTTGCTAGTAAAAAATAACAAAAACATTAAGCAAACAAGAAATATACTTGAGCTAAAGCAATAACCCATGCTGTACGATAACAACTCTCTTATTATCTATAGCCATTTGTCCTTTTCCTGAACCTTCTTAATGTTTATTAAACTATTTAAGTATCTAAAAAAATATCATTAGTTATAATTATACATTACATGCCAGTAACCAATAAAATGATGACGGCACTAGTAGGTCAGTAAGTAAATGAACATCTTAATTATATTATAATAAAATATTTCTCTATTTTGCAGAGATAATTGGTAAAAAAAATTATACTTGTATATGCTTTAATTAAAAAATCTAATTACTTACTGCATATTTCTGTTTGTCTATTACTGTTAACATTGTCAATTAAATAAAAAGCACAGATAATTACGAATAGTGAGAAGTTTTGAAATATATTGAATGTGCACATACTAATTATAAATGCTTGTAATTGGCCATTACTATTAACAGGCTGCACCCAAAACTAATTAGAAGCATTTTTACTGTGGAATAACAAGTGCAGCAATAATCTAATTAGAAACATTTATCATTATTATTAACACATGCAGCAGAAAACTAATTAGAAGAATTTGTCATTTTTATTTACAAATTTGGTATATGGCTAATTGGAAGCATTTGTAATTATTATTTTAATATTCAGTGGAAAACCAATTAAAAGAATCTCTAATTTCATTGAACAATTTCAGCAAGCCTGAAAGTCTTGAAGAAGAATTTCTAGCAGACATTGGCAACTTCACTAAACGCCATTTAAGCAGCCACTTTAATGAAGGAGCAGCCTTCAAAATTTTCTCTTGCTTGTCTTCTTTGCGCATTGACTAGCTAAGCCCCTGAAAGCAAGGAGGTTGTCTAATCTGAAAGGCCATTGAGACTCCTATCTCTTCCTTGTCTGCAAACAATGTGACTTTCCTTTGAAAGGAAGTTGACTTTTTAGAATCTGCGTCACACAAGACATTGATAAATACCTCTCGAAAATTCTCTTTATTTATTTTTTATTACTCTTGTCAAAACGGCCCCTAATTAGGACATCTTGAGTGCACTGGGGAATCATGGAGGTGACTTCTAACACACTACTGTAACTGAACTTATGGACATATTTTCAAGAAGTCTGTTTCCTTTTTAGTTAAGCCCTTCTTGAGGTTTGCTGGAAGCTGGCACCTCACTAATAAAGGAAGGTGTAGGAGATTCTACCAGACCTAATTATAAATAATATTTTGGCTAAATGAGGACAGTGGTCAAGCACCTTGTGCCAAATGACCATATAGTAAGAGTATGCAAAAATTCAGAGTCATTGGAGGGGGAAACTCTCATTCTGTGATATCTCAGCAGTGTTGATTAGAGAATAATTGTACTCTATTGGTCCAAATTTAAGTTCAATCAGTGAGGGACCAATGGGTGTCCCTGCTGGGATGGGTCCTACTCCCTTACCTGCCCCGGAGGCCAGATGATACGAAGCACAGCTGGGGAGCAGTGATATTCTCCTGTCATGCCAGGACAAGACAGCAGGAAGAGATTGCAGCAGCAGCAGCAGCTGTTCCAGGTTGGCATTCTAGCAACCACAGAGAAACACGTGAGATGGACCAAGGAATAGGGAAGAACAGCACAGTGGGCAACAGCCTACTATGGGCAGTACATCCCTCTTTATACGAGGTGGCAGCATCCTTTCTGAAGGACCCCTGTATGGACACACGCAGGGCAGCATAGGAGTTATGGTCCCAGGGGTTTGTTCTCATGGGTTCTGTGGACACCACCAGGGGGTGCTGTGGAATACTGATAGCACAAAGACCATTGGGGTCCTGTCAGACCCAGAGGTGCTTCCCTGGCTAATAGATTGACCTCTGGAAGTACTCAGGGGACTGGAGTTAAAACCGAGCCCTCCACTCGACTTGGATGGAGAACCAGGATTAAGTGGAAAAGACTTCATGGGACATGAAGGAGGAGGAACTTAAAGCCTGTTGTATATATTGAAGTAAGGAAATTGGAAACCTAGTGAAGGTCCTGTTGAATAGATGCCTTTAGATCAACCCAGGACTGTGAAGTTGTGTTAGGGGGTTAGGGCTCAGCAATGCTTCTTACAAGCCACAAGCCTTAACAGTGACATTTACAGCCTCCTTAAGCCCAAGGCATTTCATGAGCACAAAAAGCACTTCAAAGGGTGAGGCCACCTGACAGCCATTTTGAACAACGGATCCATACTAATGAAACTGACAATTGTAGGGACTGACTGTTAGAGTAAAGGGGAAAAAAAGAAGTAAGCCAAAAGAGCAACAGAAATTCTCAGAAGTACATATGCACGAGGTCAGGAGAAAACCCTAGCAAACATGTCTTAGGCAAAATAGCAGGGCAGAATCATAGTTAACACCCCTAAGCAAAAACATTCAAGGAGATAAGACTGCCATACTGTATATGGGTGGCACAGTGGTTAGTGCAGCTACCTCACAGCTCCAGTGCTCCATTAACAAATGCCAGTCTGGAACCGTGCGGAGCTTAGATGTTCTCCTGTAGGTCTTCTGCTCTTTCTTTCCAACAGATATTTCTGTTTTGTAGCCTGGCCACATTAAATAAGCTCTGTGGAAATGAGTAAATGTGTGCATGGTCATAGCTGGACTGGCATTGTCTTAAGGTATTGGTTCACATCTTACACTCAAAGCTCCTTTTGACCTTAAATTGGGTAAGTGGGTCAGAAAATGTAAGGAGGAGTAAGTGAAAGAGTGCAAGAACTTGAACATGAAACAGACACGTCTGAAACCCCATTCACTTACAAAAAACTCAGTTTTCTCTGAAATCAGCTGAAACAGTATTTGATATCCGCAATTCTTTATATCACATTTAATAGAATAGAAACTTTGTTTTTGATTTATGAACGAGGATATTATTTTAAAATATTAAACAAAGGAAAATGCCATGGACAAAAAAATATTGGTGATCTTAACAGTATTTCTTAGCACAGCCTTAGGGGACAATAACTGTTATTAAGCTCTTTCTGTAGCTCTGTGTACGATGGCTGCACTTCTTGACTGGCTGTTCAGTCATCTCTTCTTCAATTCTTTCAAGTCTGATGGGCACCCTCTCCCTAATGCCCCTTTCAGCTCTTTCACTAGTTGTTAAATACAGTAGGATTCAGATCTTAGTAGGCCATTTCAGAATGGTTCAAAATTTTGCTCTTCTTCACCCTTGAGTGCTTTTTGAAGTATGCTTTGGGTCATTCCTGCTGGAGGATCCATGACCTGCGACCGAGACACACATTTCTGATACTGGACTATATGTTTAACCCCAAAATGCCCTGATTGCCTGCTGATTTGATTGTCCTCATCACAGATTCATCGCTGAACCTTCTCCATGTTTTATAGTACTGATGGTGTTCTTTTCTTTGTTTTTTAACTGCGAACAGAGTGTTTGTATGTTTGACTAAAATAAGCTCTCATTCTGTTCATTCGCTCAGAAGAACTGTGACTTGTCAGCATGCATTGTGGCAAACTCCACAGCTTGTTCGTGTTTCAGTCTTAGAAGTGGGATCTTTCTAGGTGTTCCAGAGAGCAAGGGATGGTGTGACACAAAACTTGCTGCTTGAGCTTGGACTTGTTTTGAAGTTTTCCATGGTTCTTTCTCCACCATTCAAATTGCCTTTCTATTCAAAATTCAGCCAATTTTCTCATGTAATCAACATCCTGGGATGTTGGCTTCAGAAGCCTGGGCCTCAAACATTTTGATAATATGAGTAACAGCAGTGACAGGAACATCAAGTTCTTTGGAGATGGTCTTGTCGCCTTTATGTTGGCTATGCTTGGCTGTTACTGACTGTCTTGCCACCTCGTACCATTCTCCTCTTTTCCTTCTCCTTTCCATGTTTGGTGTGCCACAACACAGTTGAGTGAATTCTTTTCTCCATTTAAAGTGGTTGAATGAGTGATTATAAAATTGAAGATTGGCATAGGCCACAATACATGCATCATGTAACTGAAATTTTTAGGTTGGCATATTTGCACCAAATAATATTAAAGACCATATAGGGGACCATTTGTTGGGTTCTGACGTTGTTTGGCGTGTCTTACCTCTTTTATTGGTCTTGTTGTCTTCTTCATTGCTGTTCACGTCTTGCTGCTAAAACTGCTTGAAGCAGCAACATTAGCTGTTTCCTGACTATCTCTAAGGCCACTCTCATTAGTCTCACTGCAGTATGTATGGCTTGTTCAAATCATCATTTTGGTTTATTTGTTTATTTTTTTAGGTTGCAAATGTCAAGTATAGTTTTCAGCAAAACAGCTTGAGTAGTAATTTCCTCAAGGTATATAAGGAAAAAATGAAAATCTTAGTCGTTAGTAAAAATGGAAGTAATGAGGTTAATAGAAATAAATTGAATCCCTTAGCATTAAAAGTCAATTCAGAAGTCAAGAATTTAGGTGTAACCATGGACTCTGACCTATTCATTAAATCACACATTAACCAGATTCTTAAGACTGCATTTTTTCATTTAAGGAAGACTGCAAAACTACCTGATTGTATCATCCGACTCACGTTTAAAGACTTAAAAAAACAACTCTATATTTAAGGACTCTAATTCTTTTAATTCTATATCTATCTTATGTAAATGTGCAGTATTTATTTTTGTATACTATTTATTCTTATCTCATTTTAATTTGATTTTTCTTTCCTTGTATCTATTTCTTTGACATATTGCAAAGCACTTTGAGCCGCATCCTTTGAATGAAAATGTGCTATTGAAATAAATGTTGTTGTTATCTTTTGTTTATCCCTCTTTTTAAAATTTTCCTTTTATTGCTCCACTAGGCTCTTATTTTCAATGACCATTGTGTACAGTAGAGGGTGCTGCAGCACCCCAAACCTCAGACACCACCAATGAACACAAGTCCTAGGTATAAATAAGTGATTTATTTAACATTTAATACAATGATCTCAAAAGTTCTACAATGCACACAGTACCTCTTTAGCTCTTCTGTTCTTCTATTGTGAATTTCCCCTTGGGATTAATAAAGTATCTATCTATCTATCTATCTATCTATCTATCTATCTATCTATCTATCTATCTATCTATCTATCTATCTATCTATCTATCTATCTATCTATCTATCTATTCCTCTCCTCCACACCTCCAGGCAAGTGTTGTCCTCCTTCCTCCCAATTCCGACTCGCCTGGATATGGCAGGGCAGTTCCTTTTATCTTGGACCCAGGAGTACTTCCAGTGCTAGGGCATAGCC
This sequence comes from Erpetoichthys calabaricus, assembly GCF_900747795.2. NCBI lineage: Eukaryota > Metazoa > Chordata > Cladistia > Polypteriformes > Polypteridae > Erpetoichthys > Erpetoichthys calabaricus. The sequence continues at coordinate 64,389,135 of NC_041409.2, forward strand.
CAATGGAAGCACTTCTGGATCAGCCAGAACTCCTAAGGACCATGGGGGATAGTCTGATATAGCACCTCCTGGTAGTACCCAGGGACCTCTACAGCACTACAACCCCCAGCATACCCGGTGGTTGTCCATGGATGTACCTGTCCCCAAGGATGCCGCAATATAGCCATTCGGGGGAGTATGAAATAATTCTGCGCCCCCTGTCCTTCCTTTAAGCTGGACTCCCGGCCAGGTAATGTTCCTCCATTGATTCCATTTGGGATGCCAGCATACCCATCCCTTACAGGGCATCGTATGCCCTGACCTCCTGCCTCTTTTCAGGCAGGTTTTCTTCCTTGCCTTCTGGTGTGGCACGTGAAGGGAGTCCAATCCAGGAAGGATGTCGTCTCTGCCTGCCACGCCTTACACCTTCCATCGTGACATTTTCTCTTTTGCAACATTTTACATCAAATATACAATCTCATAAAAGTGACCTATGAGACACCTGCTCTGACCATGCCTAGACACTAATAATTTTCATTTGAACGCTTTTTATTTAGGTGTAGTCTTACAGGTTTAGGTTTAGGTTTAGTCGTGAGAATCAAAGTGGGATAGTAGTGTGTGCTGGTAAAAACTTTGATGTTTCCTGTAACTACACTAACTTCTGTATTATAACTATACACTTCTTTCTTTTCTCTCGCATATGTGACGGCCCTGTTGCAAGCAGGGCACCAGGATGCACACACAAGTCATCTGATGGTAGATCAGGCCATGATCCCACTACTTGGCAACTTATCCCATCTTATGGTGTGATGAAAAACTTACATATGTTTGTATGAAAATAAATTCCCACCTTTGCCCCCATGTTCTTGTTGTAAGATTCATTTTAAAGTAACAGCTGCGATGCACCATATTGCTTTCCTTTATAATCTCCAACATTTATGTCATGTGTTCTTTTAATCTCCAATCGCTTAAATTAAATTGAGTTATTTCCTTCCATTTTCTTTACAGCTAAACTTTCAAACTTTGACCCTGGATTTATATTCCACATCTTAGTTTTAGGTGGCCAACAGATATTAGACGTAGTAGTCTGTGAAAAGGTCTCAGAAATCGAAGCGTTCTTAATAAGAGTAAAACAAGCTGAAAAACAAAATGCCTGATTTTACTGCAAGACGCTCGTTGATCACAGGACACACTTATACTAATTTAAAGACACAAACTCATCTAAACTGCCATTTTTTGGAATTCAAGAGATAAACCAGAATATGACAAACCTATGCAGACCCAAAGACAGCACATAAAGCCCACCAAGACAGGACCAAGTGAACCGTGACTCCTGGAGGTGGGAGACAGCAGCACTAACGCCATACCACTATGTAATAAAAAAAAGTCACTCAAAATCATATACATGAAGTAAAAAAGAAAGAAAAAGAAGGTAAACAAGCATTCAAAAATAAACATCGTGTTCAAAAGAGCAAACAGACTTTCAAGATTAAACAAGCTGAAAATCTGAAAGATGAGTAGCAGACTTGATATTCACAAAAGCACATTTGAATGCAGCGTGAACATTTTCATTTGGTGGAGGTTTTTTTTTATCATATGTTCCGCACAATGGCCACAGGGAGTATGAACACAAGAGCATAACAATGAAAAAAAGGCTTTAGATAAAATGAAAAGAGGTTTGGTATTTGGGCGGCACATAAAACTTTTTTATTACACTTTCTAGGAGGAAGGAGAGGCAGCTTGTAGGTTTATCTAATAAGAAATTTCATTTTCACTGCTTATCAGAATTCTACATCCCACCATATCAGGCCAGAGACATGAAGGGCAGACACTTCTGTATAAATGTAGCTGGCACAGCAGTTAAGGCTGCTGTCTATGGCCAGCAGGTTAGTTTTACTGGCAACTCTTAAATCTATCCAGTAGGTGTGTGTCTAACTGTGTCCTGTGAGGGGGTGACACGTTGTACACAGCTCATTCCTACTGTCCACCAGATTCACCTGACTCCTTGTCCCTGAATAGGATTAGGCACATTCAAAAATGGCTGGTTGGCTGGATGGTTCACCAGCTCAAGGTGAAATGATATTCAAGGAACAATTAGTCAATGGGCATGCATAATGGACAGAAGCGGAAAGAACTAAAGCTCTTCGGTGAATCAAACGGGTGCAATTACTTGGTTGAATTTTGGAAAGAAATTTCTCTGGGAATTCAAGTTTTATGTGTTTATAGGGTGACAGATATCTCACTGGTAAGGGATTCACACATGAGTTTCCTGAACCCTCTTGAGCAGACTTTTTGCTCATCTTGAAAGGTAGTTGGCAGTGGAAAGCAAAGGGGGTATCAAAAAGAGTTGTTCATGACCTGTAGTATAACGTAACATTTTTAAACCCACCTCATCTAATTCTGGGTCTCTCACCTACTGCCAGAGCAGTTCTTCAGATCAATACCAGAGGGAAACCATTCTTGATTGCCTAAAGAACCACCCACAAGAAGGTTCCAGAAAGAACTTGTTTTAGATCCGCAACAGGTTCCATAAATAAACCTGAATTGATCATAAAAGATTTGTGAAATACCAATGGATTTCCAATTTTAATTCTTTCTTACAATAACACTAGCTATGTTCAGGTTTTCTTGATCTGTTAGTATCCTGCTAAGTTGCCTACTATATCCTCTTAAAAGTAAAGGTGCCAGAGTGGTTCTTCAGAGTGATGCCATGAGAGATCCATTTTTGGTTTCCAAAAAACCCATCCACATGAAGGTTCCAGAAAAAAAACTTATTTATTGGGATTTGTAACAAGGCTCAATGCAGTAAATAACCATAAGTAGATGGTAACAGATCTGTGAAACATGAATGGGTTCCTGATTTTAGAAGGACTCTCACTGCATACCATAACACAGGCTAAGTTCAGGTTTTCTTAGTCTGTTTAGCATCCTGCTAGGTAGCCAACTATACATTAAAGATTTCAGTTTGCTTTTCTACATTTTAGGACTTTGTCAAAGTACAAAGAACAAGCTTCATATGCAGAGAACCCTTCTCAAAATGAAATGGTGCTTGGTCAAGCAACAGTTCTATGAGAAACCATAAAACCCATTAAAGAACCAATATCTAATATTTCTGTTTTGGGAACCTTTTCCTAACCCAAAAGAACCAACTTCACATGCAAAGAACTGTTTCCAGAATTAAATCTTTCTTTGTTATGCTGTGGTTCAATGAGGAACCACACCACCAAGTACCATTAAAGAACCAGAATTTTTAAGAGTGTAATTTAATGGGGGTAGGGTGTAATCAGCCATGGAGAGGATACCAGCTAATCACAGGTGTGGAAGAAAGTCACACAGAGACAATCCAGGCAGAAGGAAGCTTATCAACACATATTTATTTTCTTCTCAAGAGAAGGGAGCATCCCTGTGGCCAGTTGTGGTCCATAAACTGAGGAACATAATCTTATTTATAGCCACTTTGTTATCAGAATAGGCTTATACAGTACAACACATGATATAAAGTTAACATTCTACTGATTGATTCTTTCAGAGGTATGATTTAATCGCACTGCACAATACTTCATTGATTTGCTTATTTGCTGATTATACGCTGTCCACTTTATCTTCTTTATTCTAAAGGGCTAAAGTGCAAACTGTGTATGAGCAGTTTAACAATGTTTAGCATTCCATTCTTCCCTACCTGGCACAATTGCATTTTACAGATGCAATTTACAGAAACATTACATTCTAACCTTACAGTTTCCTAGCAGGGTATTCCACTGCTCTAAAGTATGCTACCGCTCCCATTAAAGCAAAAACATTGCCATTTTCTTTCACACAGGGCACACTCAGACACATCCATATTTACTAAATGGAGCCAATTTAGAGCCGCTAATGAATGTAACATACTCGTATTCCAGTGTATCTCACTGAGAGTCTCCTTCTCAAACTTACTGCCTCTCGCACACTTAGATCTCAGTCTCAAAATCTGTTAGTTGTTCCACATATGAGATTAAAAACAAGGGGGGATAGAGCCTTTCAATCATATGCACCGAAGATTTGGAACAATCTCCCTCCTCACCTTTATATCCCTGACTCTGTGGACTCTTAAAAGAACAGTTACAAACTTTCTTGTTTAGCCATAATTTTACTCAGTGTCTCTGTGTGGCTTGTCGTATGGTGGGTGCGGCAACATGCTGTATTCAGTGCATGATCCCAACCTTCTTCTTATTGTTATTAATTTTATTATTATTTCTATTTATTTATTTTAATTTACTTAATGTATTTGTTAGATTTTACTCTACTCTGTACCTTAATGCATCTATGTCTTGCCTAGCGTCATCTTTTTCTTTTCTTTTATTATACAACACTTTGTGACTTCTTGTCTGTGAAAAGTGCTTTATAAATAAACTTTATTTACTTACTTACTTGCACAACAAGAAGGTGGCAAGTCCACACTGAGATAGTGACCCAGGTTTCATTCTGAACCCCTTGGAGCTGTGAGGTCACAATTGTAACAAATTGCCACCCTTTAATATTGAAAACGTCCGAGAGCAAGGAAAAAAAGAATACACCACACCATTCAAACAGTGGGTGCTGCAAGGACAGATTCCATACCAATCACATCATTGTCACCCACTATCACTCTTAAAAGGAAAGGTGCCAGAGGGGCTCTTCAGGGGGTGTCCAACTCCAGTCCTGGTTGGCCACAGTGGCTGCAGGTTTTCATTCTAATTCTTTTCCTAATCAGCTAGCAGTTTTCACTGCTAATAACTTCTTTTCCCTTCATTTTAATAGCATTTGTTTTTAAGGATTTGGTCCTCTGAATTGATTCTTTTCTTCATTAAATGACAGCCAAACAGAAATGACACGTGAAACGAGTTGGCAGATTACCAGCTAAATTGGGGCTTCAAACTCCAATCAATTTCACTCCAACAAGTTTCTTAATGAGAAGCTGATTCTTGCTGTTAATTAAGCCCGTTATTTGTTTCCACGTCTTGTTGCTGCACTCATTCTGCTACAGCAGACATTTCCAAAACTGTTGATTTTCTGTTTTTATCTAGGAACACCATCAAAATGTTTCGGTGGCCTGAGAGGTCAGCCTTTCTGAGGCCGTCACTTTTCTTTATTTTCATATAGTGTGTGAGGGGCACAGGTGAGCTGGTCATGTTGCAGCTTGTTTTGTGTCTCATTATCGTTTGGCCTGAGTCAAGTTAATTAAAACTAAGGCAAAACAAGTTAATTAGCAGGAAAAACTGGTCATTAATTAAGATGGTTACAATAAAAACCTGCAGCTACTGTGGCCCTCCAGAACCGGAGTTCAACACCCCTGCCATAGGGGAACCAATTTTGAAACCCAAGAGACCCATCCAAAAGTTCCAGAAAGACCAGTTATTTATTGAGATCCATAACAGTCTCCATATAGTAAATAACCATGAATAGATGGCGCTAGGTTAAGAAGAGAGGTGATGATTACTGAGCAGCAGTATGGTTTCATGCCAGGAAAGAGTATCACAGATGCGATGTTTGCTCTGAGGATGTTGATGGAGAAGTTTAGAGAAGGCCAGAAGGAGTTGCATTGTGTCTTGGTGGACCTGGAGAAAGCATATGACAGGGTGCCTCGGAGTGGCAGAGCAGTATGTAAGGGTGGTACAGGATATGTACGAGGGAAGTGTGACTGTGGTGAGGTCTGCGGTAGGAGTGACGGATGCATTCAAGGTGGAGGTGGGATTACATCAGGGATCAGCTCTGAGCCCTTTCTTATTTTCAATGGTGATGGACAGGTTGACAGATGAAATTAGACAGGAGTCCCCCCGGACTATGATTTGTGGTGATGACATTGTGATCTGTAGCGATAGTAGGGAGCAGATTAAGGAGACCCTGGAGAGGTGGAGATATGCTCTAGAGAGGAGAGGCATAAAAGTCAGTAGGAACAAGACAGAATACATGTGTGTAAATGAGAGGGAGGTCAGTGGAATGGTGAGGATGCAGGGAGTAGAGTTGGCGAAGGTGGATGAGTTTAAATACTTGGGATCAACAGTACAGAGTAATGGGGATTGTGGAAGAGAGGTGAAAAAGAGAGTGAAGGCAGGGTCGAATGGATGGATAAGAGTGTCAGGAGTGATTTGTGACAGATGGATATCAGCAAGCGGCACGGTGGCGCAGTGGGTAGCGCTGCTGCCTCGCAGTTGGAAGACCTGGGGACCTGGGTTCGCTTCCCGGGTCCTCCCTGTGTGGAGTTTGCATGTTCTCCCCGTGTCTGCGTGGGTTTCCTCCGGGCGCTCCGGTTTCCTCCCACAGTCCAAAGACATGCAGGTTAGGTGGATTGGCGATTCTACATTGGCCCTAGTGTGTGCTTGGTGTGTGGGTGTGTTTGTGTGTGTCCTGCGTTGGGTTGGCACCCTGCCCGGGATTGGTTCCTGCCTTGTGCCCTGTGTTGGCTGGGATTGGCTCCAGCAGACCCCTGTGACCCTGTGTTCGGATTCAGCGGGTTGGAAAATGGATGGATGGATATCAGCAACAGTGAAAAGGGAAGGTCTACAGGATGGTAGTGAGACCAGCTATGTTATATGGGTTGGAGACGGTGGCACTGACCAGAAAGCAGGAGACAGAGCTGGAGGTGGCAGAGTTAAAGATGCTAAGATTTGCACTGGGTGTGATGAGGATGGATAGGATTAGAAATGAGGACATTAGAGGGTCAGCTCAAGTTGGACGGTTGGGAAACAAAATCAGAGAGGCGAGATTGCGTTGGTTTGGACATGTGCAGAGGAGAGATGCTGGGTATATTGGGAGAAGGATGCTAAGGATAGAGCTGCCAGGGAAGAGGAAAAGAGGAAGGCCTAAGCAAAGGTTTATGGATGTGGTGAGAGAGGACATGCAGGTGATGGGTGTAACAGAATAAGATGCAGAGGACAGAAAGATATGGAAGAAGATGATCCGCTGTGGCGACCTCTAATGGGAGTAGCCGAAAGAAGGGGAAGAAGAAGATGGCAACAGAAATACCAATGTGTTATGATTTCAAAAAGATTCTTGCTTTATTTACACCCAGTTTAAGTGCAGTTTCCTTACTGTGCTAGGTAGCCTGCTGTACATTAATGATTTGGGGTTTTGATTTCAACATATTAAGAAGTTTTTCAAAACGCAAAGAAGCAGAATGAAACAGTCATTTGTCAAATAATAGTTCTACAAAGAACCACACAACCCAGTACAGAACTGTATACAGCATTGCTATTTAAGAACAATTCTTTTTTTTAAGAATGTAAACCCCCATTTTGCTCTATTTGCTCACCCACCCTATCTCATACCTTCCTCCAAATATTGCTGAGTGGAGGTGAATGTCATTCAGTGGGCCTTATCAATGGCAGGGGTAAACCAGAGAATTTAATATTCTGGCAAACCGCTAAAAGTCAATATAAAAAAAAAAATCTGATAACATTTTTAACGTTGCATAAAAAAACCCTCAAAAAATGTAGCCCTCGTCATGTAGCTGGGATGGTTAAATGTGTGGAAATGAGCTCTCACCACGAGGAAACATTCGCTGGTATAATGAACTTCTGCGGAGATTTAGTGGTTCAGTAATCAGGCAGGAGACCCAGCGATAAGCAGATTTCCTGCCCTTTCAAACCCGGGATTAGAGGATGAAGGAGCAGCGAGGAGCGGCGAATGGCTCCGCATCGCTAAGTTGGAGGAAAAGTTTCATTTGCTTCCGAAAATCCTCTCCAGCGTTGCGCACCATCAACATGTATATTCAGAAATGCAATTTTCTCGTGTTCCTCGGGGTTTAACTTTCAAAAGTCAGTAAGATATGGATTTTCGGTGAAATGTCACCTTGTACACACCTGATCCTTTCAAATCTCATTCCTGCCGAATGCTACAACTTGACAGCTTGACAAGTAAAATACCACAAAGCACGAGGCTGGTGAGGAGAAGTAAAAAAAAAGAAAGAAAGAAAAAGAATAAAGGGGGAAAACGCCTTTGTTGTTTAGTTCCACAATTATCGCACAGGTAGCGCGAGGTGCCACGTTCGCCTTTCAACTGCCGCCGTCGTCTGAGCGACTCAGCGCCAGCGTCGCGCATTTGAACTTAAAAAAAAATAAAATTAGGAGCAATCTCACAAAGCCCATAGGAAATCCTGTTTGCATTTTAGAAGGAAATGAAAAAAAAAAACACAAGGTGTCAAAGACAGATAGGATGAGACAAAAAGAGGTGCCGTTACGAAAGATACATAAGTTATCAGTACACACGTAGAGAGGAGCTTGCGATGGATAGAACAGATAAACAAGAGCAAATGAATAGGAGTTAAAAATGTGCAAGTCAACTGGTTCAGAGTGTGATCGAAAAAAAAATACTTCAGACAACTTCTGTCTTGACAATTGAAGAGAAAGCCTTTTGATTCTGTCTGCGTAAGGAACAAAGAAAAATGCTTTCATAAGCTTTACAGCATACTGTGCGCTCGGAAAACATCGCAACGCCTCCGTTTAGTGCGGAGAACAGCAGCCTCGTCGCTTTAGCAAGCCGCTACTGTGCCGTCTCGGCATTACGGACACACAGAGGTGGAAAAAAGTATTTAATAAGCCATCCTTTAAGGTGCCAGAGTGATTCTTCAAAGTGACGGCATCTGGTCCCCAAAAATCCATCCAAAAGGAGCCTATGATTTAGTGTAACGGGCTCCCGCAGTAAATAATCATGAATAGATGGTAACAGATTGTTGAAATACCAGTGGGTTCCTGATTTTAAAATGACTCACTGTATACAATCACACAGGCTAAGCCCAGGTTTTCTTAATGTTAGTGTACTGCTAGGTATAGCCTATCATACACTAAAGATTCCAGTTTCTTCTAACTATGAGGACATTTTTCAAAGCACAAACAGCCACAGCCCTTCCCAGAATTAAATGGTTCTTTGTCAAGCAATAGTTCTACGAGGAAACACACAACCCTATAAAGAACCATTATTTTTTAAGAGTCTACAAATTAAACAGTTGGCTCAAACTATCAATCAGTCACTCATATAGCGGCACCAAACACTCTCACAAAGTACTGAAATGTAATTACAAAACAAGATCATAACACTTGAGATGTCACTGAAGTAAAACGCAATAAAGAGGGGTTTAAAAACGACTTGACATCACAAAGAGAGAGCAGTGGTAAAAAGAAATCAAACGTCTTTGTGTGCAATCTGCATGTTCTTCCTGTGTCTACGTAATTTTGTTTCTTCCAAGGTCCACTGGTTTTCTTGCCACACCCCAACCAACGTGTGTGTTAGATTAAGCCCCGAATAGTTCCTGCTGTTAGTACGAATTGGACAAAGTGAATACGAAGGAAAGGATGTGCGCATGGTCAGGTCTTCCATCGGGGTGTCTTGGGTGTGCACCACAGGGCTCATCTCATAAAAGAGCCTTTTCAAATGTAAGAAAAAAAAAGCCTATAAGGGGAAAAGTCTAAATTTTCACCAACAGCACATGAACTAATTGCTATTCAGCAGCCTTCTCTACTCCATTTCGATCCTCAAGATTATCATCTTGCCCAATGAAACCTAAATAATAAGCTTTTAAAAGAAAAACATGAGTGGGTAATGCACAATCAGTGCAGTTGTCTCATACTGTAGGTACACTTTTATGAGAACATACATTTAATGTGTTACCCTGCCGCAAAAGAAAGAAGGACATAATGGATGGTCATTCAAAGCAGGTGGTCATTCAAAGAGAGATCTCAGTGGTGCAGGCAACAAGGCCACTGCAGGACATAAGACGCACAAAACAATGCCAAACCCGAACATAGCATCCCTTTGCTGTCTTTTATTTTATTTAGCTCTAAAATGCTCAGTGGCATATTACCTTTTTGCCACAAAGTTGCATAGGCTTTTTACAAATGCTTAATTCATGTACATCAACTGCTGTCACACACTCTCTGGTTTCATCCCAGGTATATAGTTCCATCCCAGACCAAGAGGAGGCGATGCACTTACCTGTGTTGTCTTCCTTTTCCTCCACAGCATTGAGAAATCACCCAGTGACGGCAACTGACTCCGCCCCTTCTGGTCCATAAGCCATAAAAGTACAACCGCCTGGAATGTGGCGTCACTTCACAACTGGGCAACCAGGGAGAAGGAGCTCCTCTGCAACTTAAGGAAACCCCTAGAATCAGTCGACCCACCATTAACTGGAGGCTGTTATTTTGCTCTGTTGCGATGCAGTCAAGCTGGTTTTTTTTATTTTCCTTTAAAGTAAATGGGGATGGCCGGGTTGGCACCCCCACATTTATTTTTGTCATGTCTGTCATTCCCTCGGACGATCACACTGCACTATCAGAAGCAGAATACTTATGGCATAACATTCAGGTGCATTCAGTTGTTCTGCAGGCACTGTAGGCCTCAATGGACCAAGTTCAAGAACCTTCTCAATCCATTTCAGGGTTACGGGGGCCAAACGCTGTCTCTCCAAGATTGGGCAAAAGGTTGAAAACAGCTCTGGATTTGTCTCTGGTCCATCATATACACACACACATAACCACACGCTAATCAAATTCACACACAGTGACAATTTGTAATTGTCAATTAACATAACCCTAAATAAAATAAGTAAATGCTAAATTTTCCCATAATTCCTTCTTTGATTGAGCAAGTTTTTTTTCCCTCTATTCTTTAAACTTAAATTTTGAAATTTCCCCTAATTTTTCACTAGAAGTGGTTTGAGACAACCGACATGAGTGAGCACTTAGAAGAGGGACGCTATGTTCACACCAGTAGCATATCATAAACGTATGTACAGATAAAAGAGTGCCGTTTAACTCGTCATTGTCACTTTGAATATGAGTCACTACTTGATAGTGGGTTAAAGAAGCAGAACGCAACAATAAAGAGTTCTAATTTTGTCACTACATATTAATGTAGTGGGTTAACCATGCGGCATTTTGCATTTTTACATCTACCTTCTTCTGATTCAGAAACAGTGTGTTACCGAGAATACAGTGTTCCTTTTGTAGGGTATGTTTTTTTCTTTTAATAAACACTGCATCTGTTCAAAACATTCTGTGCTCAAATGCAGAATTATTCACTTCTGTTGTTTGACTGGAGTCTGTCTACCAGAGTTTTAGTATTACTGGGAGGGCAGGAGACAGTCAGCATGCCCAATAATGGCTCAAAACAAACAAGCCTTGGCTGGGATCTGAACCCAGATCTTGAACTGGGAGGCCTCCTGGTTAGCGGACATTAGAGCATTTCTTAATACTCAGGAATGGACCGGTAGATCCTTTCATAGTGAAGCTAACCGTGTAGTCGTCTCCCAGCAATGTCATGAGTGGTAACAGCCGAGAGAGACAGAGAGAGGTCATGTATAAAGTGGATTCAGAAAGTATTCACTTCCTGCACATGTTGTTTTGTGGCCTTAATTTTAAATATATTAAATGTGTTATTTTTGTCCATCAATCTGCACTCAATAACCCATAATGACAAAGTGACAATATGTTTTCAGGAAGGTATATATAATCAAAAACTGAAATCTCTCATTTGCTGTATATACATTTTCAAACGCTTTATTGTGGCACTCCAAGATGTGGTCAGGTGCATCGTGTTTGCTTTAATTCTCCTTGTGATGTGTCTGGAACTCGATTGGAGTCCATCTGTGGCAAAGTGAACTGATTGGACATCGTTTAGAAAGGCACACAGCTGTCTATATAAGATCCCACAATTCACACTGCATATCAGGACAGAAATCAAGGCATGAAGTCCAAAGGAACTCTCTGTAGACCTCCATACTCACATTGTGGTTTGACACAATGGGTATGACACAATTTCTAAAGCTGTCAGTTTTCTCAGCAGCACAGTGGCCTCAATAATTTTGAAATGGAAGAATCACCAGGGGCCTTGTGTATAAATGGTGCGTACGCACAGAAATGTTGCATAAGAACGTTTCCATGTTCAAATCGCCATGTATAAAACCTACACTTGGCATAAAGCCACGTACTTTTCCACGGTACCTCATACCCTGTCGTACGCAAGTTCTCCGCTCGGTTTTGCAGACTGGCGGCACCCAGCGTCAAAGCAGTGCTACTTCCACGATGGCGGCTTTATCAAATACACTGAAATTAACCGCATATCGTTCATAAATTTAATGCATCTGATTATAATTAACCTGTAACAATATAATGGTCCACAGAATGGTCAAACTATTCTAAATACCATAACTGCTTTAGCGTTGTTACTCTTACTTCACCTTCTTCTTCTTCTGTCAGCTGCTCCCATTAGGTGTTGCCACAGCAGATCATCTTTTTCCATATTACTCTCACTGCATCACTTAGAGTATTTATATCACTGTATCTGAGTGTGAATCACAGATCTACAGCGATCGGAAAGAGAATTATCGGTATACAGCATCAAGCACTCGCTGCCTCAGCCATTCGCTATTTGAACTGCTCTCATAAGACCAACGCTTCACAGCCTTTGCTGTTCGGACCTCGCGGTTCACAAACAATTTCATCCCAAGAACTATACACGCACTCAATCAGTCCATCAAGTGCTCCTTGTAGAACTGTTTGTATTTGCAAGTTACAAGAGGTAATTGTACTTATGATACAGTTATAATATTGCACAACCTGAGCCACTTTATAAAGCGTGATGAAATTCAGCAAAATATGTTGATTATATTATACAGATAAAACTTTAACTTTAACTACATGGTGCCGCAGCGCTAGCGAGCTTGAGCTTCGTTCATGGTTTGTTCCTGCCTCATGCTGTATTCATGCTGTGGCTGGCGCGACACTGGAAGGATAGATGGATAGAATAATTAAACATTACAAAGATATTTCGATGTTCCTTAAAAGTTTTGAAGAATTGGCGTTCTAAGCTTACAGATGACTTAACGTCTATTACAGAGCTGATTGTGTGGCGATTGGGTATTTGGAGAAAGAAAAGTAAGGACAGGAATTGGGGGATAGTATGTTTGAAAAATACAGTACTGCTGCAATAAAGCATTTCATTGAAGGTCGCGCATGGCGCAGCAAGCATCTTGCTGTAAGACATGAACAATCACTGCGCCACCGTGTTCCCATGTTTAATAACATGCTTTAACTCATATTATCATGAAAATAATATATCTTATACTTCTCAGTATTTTAATTACTCAGAGAGCTGTAATATTACGAACGTAATGGATTCTGTGTCCTGTCGGATGAAGAGCACGTAGTGATTTGGGCACACAGAGCACATATAAGATCAAATACAAAACAAAGCATTTAACGTGCTACTTTAGTTACGATGGGATTTGAGAAACTAGTAAAGTAAACGATTTTAAGATTAAGTTTATGATGTTCTACTTTAATGACAAAATAAACTACGTGATTAAAGTGGAAATTTCGAGATTAAAGTTGACATTTCATGCTTTTCACACTGTGTGCCTTTTTTTTTCACTGTACCCTAATAAGCTTTCATATGACACTCAGACAGTGGGCTACGAGTCGCCTTTTCATGCCAACTTTGATACGTGACAACTTTTTTATTTCGGGCACTGTGCGACTTTGTGAACTTCAGCTTCGAGTTTTTCCGACACGCTATGTCACTCGATCAACTTCCTTTTGTTGCTTATATAACTGTTTAAACCAACAAATAGTATATTTTTCTTTGCCTCCATTTGGTATTCACTGAAATTCTTCTATTTTTCCTCATACCTTTGCCATTGCCTTTTCACAGAATGCTGGGCTTAAGGGCTATTTATATTGATTTGCATATTCAAAGAGGCGTAATTCTGGGAGGATTTGGGGCGGGATAGCAAGCGCGTGCACATGCGTTTATTTCCATGCAGAGCGGGATTTATGTAGCGGAAGAACGCAGAAGTTAGCATCTGGATTTTTCTGTGCGTAAGCACATTTTGGCTTTTGTGCTTACGTCATGTTATAGTGCGAATTCTATGCACGGTGTTATGCATGAGGCCCCAGGACTCTATCTAGAGTTGGCTGTCTAGCTGAACTGAGTAACTGGGCAAGACAGGCCTTGGTCAGGGATGTAACCAAGATCCCAATGGTAACTAACAGAGCTCTACAAGTCCTCTGCTGAGATAGATGAACCTATTGGATGGATAATCATCTCAGCAGCACTTCATCAATCAGGCACTCATGGTAGACTGGACTGACAGAAGTCATTCTTGAAAGGCCTATGACAGCCCACTTGGAGATTGCCAAATGGCATCTAAAGTACTCTGAGAGCATGAGAAAAAAAGAGTCTCTCACCTGATGAGACCAAAATTTTCTTTTGGCAGAACTCTAGGCACTATGACTGGCAAAGACCAGGCACTGCACATCACTTGCCTCATCTCATCCCTACAGTGAGGTATGGTGGTGGCAGCATCATGTTATGGGGTTGCTTCTCAGTGGTAGGGACAGGGAGATTGGTCAGGATTGAGGGAAGAATAAATGCATCCAAATACAGAGATGTCCTTGAAGAAAACCTTCTCCAGAGTGCATGTGACCTCAGACTGGGGTGACAGCTTACTTTTCAGCACAACATGTTTCTGACTGTCCTTGAGTGGCTCAACCAAAGCCCAGACTTAAACCATATATAATGTCTGTGGAGAGACCTGAAGATAGCAGTTTACACACACATCCCATCCAATCTAAACGTTAAACCGTCGCAACCAGCTATAGTCATTTCCCAATGCAATTTTCTAGCACGCCGGAGCAGAGTATATTCAGCGATGTACATTCGTTGAACATTGCAACCGGCTATAGTCAGTTCCCAATGCAATTTGCCAGCACGCTGGAGCTGATCAGTCCATGCCGTACATTCGCTGACCAGCCAGCTCATGACCACTGCCACCACCTGAAGTACTGCAGCCTCACTGTCCCTGGGATTCAGCCACTGCACTAGACTAGCCAGCAAGCATCAGCGTTGGCCTCTGTGTGCTTGCGTGCAGCCAGTTCAAGCACAGTCGGCTCGTTGATTTACTGAATTTCATCAATGGCATCAGTTGCACCTTGTACATATAATAATAGATTGTTGCAATAGTTTTTTATAGTTTTTACAGTTCATTGGCAGCGTGTAAAATGATCAGTGTTGCAGTAATTGTGATGCTCTTTGCATGAAAAAAATGTGTTCCATTAAAATTTCACCTTTTCTTGGTGAATTGTGACGTTTCCTTAAAAAGTGCAGCAAAAACGTATTTGGGGGTGCATTAACCACCCAAGTATATGGTAGTTTAAGGGTTAAGAAGATCTGTAAGGCAGAAATGGAAAAACTGCCCAAATCCAAGTGTGCAATGTTTGTAGAGACTTAGCCAAGAAGACTCAAAGCTGGAATTACCACCAAATGGCCTTCCATAAAGTACTGAAGTAAGGGTTTGAATACATCTGTGAATGAGAGATTTCAGTTTTTGATTTTAAATAAATTTGCAAATCTTTCTGAAAACATGTTTTCACTTTGTCATTATGGTTTACATGGAGTAGATTGATGGTCAAAAATGGCAAATTTGTCCATTTACAATTAAATCTACAAAATCGTAAACTGTACAGAAAGTGAATCAATCTCAATTCTTTCTGAATGTTCCATACAGAATTGTAAAATATAGCACAGTGACTTTCATTATTAGAACATTAGAAGAATCGAGATGAGAACAGGCCATTCAGCCCAACAAAGCTCACCATTCCTGTCCATTACTATCCACTACATTACTAGTACAGTGAGATACATAATGAAACAATACACAATAACACCAAAGCTAACTTTGTTTGTATATTTATAAGCATTTGAAAATGGAAAGCCACAGACTGCTGGTTGGCATGCAGTTTAGCCCTGCACTATAAACCACAGTCTTGTTTGTCAAACTGTGCCACTGTCTCTCAATGTGAACCCATCATCTTGGTGACACTGATGCTAATGTTCACAAGTGCTGGAAATCACTCATAAACCTCTTAACCTTTATAACTGGGGACCAAGTGACCCATTCTTATGGGCCTAATGATTAAAGATAACAGCAATTTGACAGTCGGATATGAAAATTATTGGGCATTGAGGCAGCACTGCTAACCTGAAGTCGACATACTGCCTGTTATATCTAATCTGCTCGAGTTCAAATTTCTTCTCACATGTCCAAGTTTCTCCCAATCCTTGAATTTGATTCTGTTATTTGAACTGAATATGAGACTGAGCCATTTAAACTTGACCCATTTCTCTATCGAGCATATATGTACTGCACTTGGCCTGCCATACTGTAATTTAAACTATTTTTCAACTATTGATCGTCTCCATTGATGGATTGGCTGCTGAAAACCGTTAAGTGGAAAAAGTGAGGCTTTTGAATCATTTTGTACAGATAAAATAAATAATAATAGATGTAATATATAGGAATGCATCCCTCAGAAGCAGACCCTGTTAAACCTCAGCATGCTTATCACAGTGAAATATATTTTTTTAATAAAATAAGCCTGCATGATCTTCATAGAATTATTGCTCAACTAAATCCATCCACCTGTGTCCTTGAGCCAGTCCCAATGGGCTTTTTCAAAGACATCTCTGATGTGCTAATTGAGAGTGGACCAGAAATATTTAACTATTCATTAGATGCTGGCCTCTTTCTGGATTATTTACAGTTGGTAAACCACTACTGAAATTTTACTTGTTGAAAGAAATGAAGTAAGTGAATGTTTTAGAAATAACCACTTATAATAAATTTGATGAACTATCCTTGAGGGGTCTGCGTGGTGATGCAGTGGTGGTACTGCTGTGTTGCAGTCAGCAGGCCAGGGTTCACGTCCAGGGTCCTCCCTGTGTGGAGTTTGCATCTTCTCCCCGTGTCTGCGTGGGTTTCCTCCTTACGCTCCGGTTTTCTTCTACAGTCCAAAGACATGCAGGATAGGTGGATTGGCAATGCTAAATAGGCCCTGGTGTGTGTGTGTGTGTGTGTGTTTGTTCTGCAATGGCCTTGTGCTCTTGTCCAAAGTTTGGTCCTGCCTTGTGCCCTATGCTAGACTCCAGCACCCCCTGTGACCCTGTTCAGGCCTAGGTGGGTTAAAAAAATGACTGACTAACTGTCTGGGAAACCAGAAGTACAAAACGTAGCTATTATTATGGACTCAGGTTTAAACTTCAAAACACATGTTTACTATACTGCAGTGTATTTTTTCATTTAGGAAATATTGCAAAGGATTGGATCTCTTATAACATCTCATGATACTGAAAAATAATTCACACTTTTGTTTTTAGCCAACCAGATTACTGTAATGCTCTCCAAACAGCCTACCGAAGACAGACATCAATCAGTTTAAGTTATTTCAGAATTCAGCAGCAGGAATCTTTACCAGAATAATCTGAACAGATGTCACCAGTCTTAGCATCATTACAGTGGTTGCCTGTGTTCTTTAGAAGTGATTTTAAAATCCTTTTAATCTTATATAAATCTCTGAATAAACTTGCCCCTTCTTATATTTTAGAGTGGCTATCCCCCACATTCCCAGTCATAATCTTAGAACTTTACACACAGGTTTGCTCGACATTTTAAGTTCTACAGATAAAAGACAGTGTACTGTTTTCCCAACAATAAGCCATGGATTACAAAAGACTTGAAATCCCTACTGAATATGAAGAAGAGAACATTCAGGTGTGGAGATACGGAAGAAACAAAGCGGGTGCAGCCAGAACTGAAGAAGCAGCTCCGTAAGGGGAAAGCCCACTACAGAGACAAACCTGAGCACAAGTTACAACAGAACAACATGAAGGAAGTGTGGAATGGAACGAGGGCTATCACTGTGATAATGAATGGAACCAGTTCTTCAACAGGCTTGACTCATTCTTGTCAGTCCAGCCCCGAAACAACACTGCTAGCCTCTGTGAGTGAAATGAGGAGATTCTGGAATCCCAACTGCCATCTGCACTCTGCATGACCTTCCCCTATGATGACATCACACCTATGGTCTCCAGCCAGCTCGGTGGGGTCCTTCTGCACCTGCTCTCCCTTTTCCTGAATTTTCAGAAGATTACCCAGCTGTGGAAAACATCATATGTGGTCCCAGGTGGTACCAAAAGGTAATTCCAGTGACTCCAAGGACTTCAGACCAGTTGTTCTTACTTCATACATCATGAAGATCCTTGAGAAGCTGGTCTTAAAACAGTTACGACCCCTAGTTTCAGATCATCTGGATCCTCAGAAGTTTGCCTATCAGACACATATAAGTGTGGAGGATTCTCTCATCTACAAGTTCCACAGAGCTTACTACCACTTGGATAAAGCCGGCACCATAGTCAGGATAATGTTCTTTGACTTGTCTAGTGTTTTTAACACCACTCTGACTCTTCCACTGGGGGGAAAAGTTCAAGGCTTGATGTCCCCACAATCTCCTGGATCATGGACTACCTGACCAACAAACAGTAGTTTGTGAGGCTGTGGGGCTGTGTGTCGGAAATGGTGGCATGTATAGGGTGGTCCAGATCTAACTATGCAATTATTGCATTTCATTGCATTAAAAGTTGCATAGTTAGATCTAGACCACCCTGTAATATTGGCGCACCACAGGAAACTGTTCTGTCTCCCTTCCTGTTCACCCTCTACACAAAAGAACTTCCAGGACAATACCAGCACTTGAAATCTACAGAAATTTTCAGAAGACTCGTCCATCATAGGCTGCATTAATAATGGAGAAAAGTCAGAGTTTGTGGAGGACTTCATCTTGTGGTGCAGGGAAAACAATTTGCAACTCAACATCAGCAAAACAAAAGAGATGGTGGTGGACTTCAAGGTGCGCCAAGGAGCCTCTGAGATCTGTCACCATCTGGGATGAGGATGTGGAAGTGGTGCAGAGCTACAAGTACCTGGAGGTCCACGTAAACAACAAACTGGACTGATTTGATAACACAGTGGAGCTATATAAGAATGGACAGAACAGACTGTACTTGCTAAGGAAACTCTGGTCTTCTGTTGCGTGTAGCAAGATACTGGAAATGTTCTATCAGTCCATAGTAGGCAGTGTGGTGTTCTATACTGTGGTCTCCTGGGGAAGCAACATCAGCTCAAAATAAGCACAATGACTGAATAAACCCTTCAGGAAAGCCTTCTCCATCATCGGGTGAATACTGGGCACACTGGAAGCTGTTGCAGAAAAGAGGATGGTGGCAAAATTGGATGCCATCATGAAAAATCCCCTCCATCCCCTCCAGGAGTCGCTCTCTTGAAGCACTTCTAGTCACAAGCTCATTCCACCATGGTGTGCTAAGAAGCACCTGTGGGGGTTCTTTCTGCCAAATATTATTAGGCAATTCAATGCTTCCTCGCAGGGCACTCTTTAAGTTCATTTTGAAATACCATTTTTCAATATTTGCACTATATATACAGTATGTTAATTTGATTTACTTATCGATCAATTGATCGATTGATTGGCTGTATTATTTGTCCCATGAGTCTCTATCCTGCTGCTGTATGCATCTGAATTTCTCCATGAGATTAATAAAGTTTATCTAATCTAATCTAAAAGAAGTGGCAAGTAGCCAATAGAGATATGCCAGGCTACTACCTTGGTACATTTCAAAAAACTCCTAAATTCACATTCTGTAAGCTGGCTTTTTCATAGTTGCTTTTTTCTTGAGCTGGTTCTGACAGATTATAATATGTATTGCAATATCATGTATTTTATAGATTTGCAATCATTACTAAACTCTACTATTCTCGTTTTTCTTTTCCGGTTTTCTGCTGCCACTGTCATCTGATCAAAATACTCTGTGGCTGCCTGCAATGTTGAAAGGAATGTGGACACTCCATCTTTGCAGGACAGTCCATCCTAACAAGAATGAACGACTTCAGCACACTTCTGTCTGGACAAATGCCCAGTCAGGGCTGGGTGGCCTTTCATCTAGGTTTATTTTCTCCAGCATCTCACCGGCTGCATTTTGTGTTTTTCTGTCCTCCCGTATTATCAGACTTATTGTTATAATCATTAGAGAAAAAAATGTGTTTAGTAATTTGATCCATATTTAAAAATGCTGCCACTGCTATTATTTAATGGTTAATGTGTATTATGTAAGTTTTAATTTATGTATTTTATCATTTTATTTATTTTCTGTATTTAATTTTAATTATTTATATCTTGTATATTTTCTTTTATCTTCTTTAAAGACTTGCTCTAAAGAAACACCATTAGTACTTCACGGGAATACCATCCTGCGCCAATGCCACTAATGCTGACAACACTTTGGTTTGTCAGGATCCAGACCTCCATTAATTTCACTCTTTCGTTTTATGGATTCTGGGGGTGATGAGAAGATTTGCATCCGTGCAGCCTATAGTATTATGAAGGACCACTGCCACCCATCCCAATGGCTCTTTGTCCCACTTCCATGTGGCAGAAGGTACTATAGCATTCAAACCAGTTTCACCAAGCTTCTAACCCCTGGCTGTCCGGACTCTGAACTCAGAGCTGTCCCTCTGCCCTCAGACCTGCTCCTTGTATCTTATTTATGTGCAGTACATTTGTTACAGTCGTTACTACTGCTGTTTTTATTTTTAGTTGTTGCTATTATTTATTTAGTTATTACTGTCTATTTCAAATTATTACTCTCTATTCACCTACCTATTATTTAATATGTATTTATTTATCTATTTATAGTATAGTATAGTTTTTCACCTGTGTTGCACTTGTCCTGTGTTTGCACCACGTACCTGGAGAATGTTATTTCGTGCCACTGTATGCTGCAGTACTGTGGGTGGATGACATGACAATAAAACCACTTGACTGGACTAGAGGAGAATGCATGAGAATGCATATGAAAGATGCTGGAGGCTAAAAGATCTTTATAAATGTATGGGTAAAGTAATAATATACAATTAGCAGTTACTGGATATTATGAAACATGGAAGCCTTAGAAATGTATTGTGGAAGTGAAATAACAAGTTGTAAAAGCAGACTTCTAAATCACAAGGGTCAGACATTACAGGCCTGCAAGTCACATGTGTAACATATTCAGTCAAATATCTAAATGTGGGTTTAATTTTTATGTTTAATATGTTTGATCTAATGTTTCACCAAAACTGTTATGTTCAATGCTCTATTTTATTTATTTGCTTTAACTTTTATGTTTGATGACTGTGTTTGCTGTTGATGTGTTTTTAATGTTATGTTGTGGTCTCTTTGTAAAACCTGCTGACACACCAAATTCCCCTCTTAGGACAATAAAAGTAAATTAAATGAAAAATTGGGAAACAAAGCGGCACTATGAAAATACAAATGGAATAATTTTATTAGTAATTCAGAACAATAAAAACAATAACCAGAATGCATAAAAGAAAATAATTATTAGATCGGATTAGATTAAATTAGATTCGATTAGATTAGATTAGTTTAGATTCTATTGGAATTTTATTTGTCCCCAGGGGGAAATTTAGCTTTTTACAGAAGCTCTTTAAATAAATACATAAATATGTAGATAAGTAAGTAAATAAATAGATACACACACATGCACTGGTATGACTATAAAGCAACAAAATTCAAAAGAAAGAAAAGTTCTGACTTGGCAGTCCCAGTCTTAGTTCCAGTGAGGCATTATGCAGACGTATTCCTGTTGGTATAAAGAAGTCCCCATTGTGTTTCTTCACACACTTCTGCTGAATGTTTCTTGAATGTTGGTTGAAAGTCTTCGGTGTTAGCAGTATTGCTCATAATGGCACTCGGTTTTGTTTTAGTTCTCTCCTTTATTCCGACCTCCAGGGGGTGCAGAATGGTGCGTCCCATAACTGAGCTGCCCTTTTAATTAGTTTGTTGATTCGATGGGCCTCTCTCGAAGTGATGTTAGCAGCCCAGCACACCACAGCATAGAAAATTGCACTAGTCATCACAGAGTTATGATATTAACCTTTTAAAAATAACCTCAAAAATGTGCAATAGCCAAAAATAAAATAAAAATTATGACAATATTATGTCCAGTGCCCAACACAATGGATTACACAAACAGAACTACAGTTCATGACTATGAAACAAGTTGTTTGACATGTACAACTTTGTATACAATTATAATGTATAAAAAGAGATGGATTGTCTGTTATAAGGTTCAATGAACCTCTCTCTATTCTTTCTTCTCTGCATCCTGTGCATTCAGAGGGTACAGACTGATGAGAGGAGAGATAGTTTTAACTGTTTAGTTTCTGCCTCCTTATTCAGATAGGCAGTTAATATTATTATGTCCAAACTAATGTACATTCTTTACAGTCATGTATGTACAGTACTATTAATGTGTATTGTGTTGTAATTTATTAATGTATCATTCAGTACCTGCTAATGTTGTCTGAGGAGAGCAGGCGCTAGTTGACAGGAGGCTGACCAGAAGCAGGAAGCACCAAATCATCAGAACAAGAGTAGTGAAGAAAGGAAAATGGCCTTGATTAGTACACTAAAGTCCAGAAGCCTAATCGGCTTACTCCAAGTGGGTTGTTTCTGAGAAAAGTCTACTGGCTGGATGGCAGAGATGGTGACTGTTGACTAGCAAATGTAGGAAATAACATCTAGCAGGCCTAATAACTAGAAAAAACAAAAGATGAATTAACCAAAAAGGGCAAGGTGAAATGTGTGCGGGTCAGGATAATAAAGAAGCAAACCAAACCAAATGACAAAGCAGAAACACAAACCCAGGAACAAAGTGAGAAGAACAATGTCAAAAGTCCTAACTGTCATGAGTCTGGAACTCAGGTACAGTTACTTTATAAATGTTTTTCTCATTTAATACATTTTTCTTATGAATGTTTTCATTTTTATGCAATATTTGCATTGTGGAGTTTATTATTTTACTTTTATTTGGTGAATTCTTTATCTATTACGTATGTAATATTCGACTGTTTCTCATTTATCGTTATACCATGATAATATTTTTGTTTCGAGATGCACGCCATTTTTGAGTGTCACTTGCCAGGAAGTGTTGACAAGGTGTTGGGACATATCCAGGAAGTCACGTCACTATGTCGTAGGTAAATAATTAAACCAGCTTGTTGGCATACTCAAGCATCTAAGTTTTTGGAAATAGAGTTCTCAAATGAATTACCGTGGGTTATTGAATTCTTGACAATGAACTTGCTGTAATAATCAGTTACGGTGCTTTAAGTTGCATTTTGGTTTTGGTTCTCATTTCTTTTCGTTCTCCCAGTTCTAGAACACTGCTGTCTTTTGACTTTGCTTCTACTTTTGCTTCCATTTCCCGGTCCTGCACCTGACTTCTTATAGCCGGCCAAGGCAGACAGTACACTAACATTGACTTGGAATTCTTAGCATCTTCTATTTCTGTAACATTAGATTGGTAGAAAGTCTTTGTTCAAAAGGAAAGTGTATGTCAATACACATCCTGGCAGTGATACCTCTTACTGGCCAGGATGCCAAACAGGCAGGTGTTTAGACCACAAGCTCTAAAGGTGTTCTATTCTCTTGGACCATTAGGAGGCAGCAGTAGATAGATAGATAGATAGATAGATAGATAGATAGATAGATAGATAGATAGATAGATAGATAGATAGATAGATAGATAGATAGATAGATAGATACTTTATTAATCCCAAGGGGAAATTCACATACTCCAGCAGCAGACATTCAGTATTTCCTTTCTGAAGCATTTAAAGTTCCAGCAGAGAATTCTGGGAAGTGTAGTGTTTGCTGGAATCTCTTTGAGAGTGACTTTAAAAGGACCTGCAACACTTTAGCCAGATGAGCTTGGAGTTGGGAGCGGAGCGAAGGTAAAGGTTTCACTGGTGAGAAGGAAGAGCAGCATGAGCTCTGATTTTCATAAATGATTTATGTGCAATCCAGTCAATCCGTATATGGAATCAGAGGTGTTGGTACTCTGAATATTTGGTCAGAAAAGGTGTATCTGTCATATTTTAAAAAATCATATTTTGTTCACATTTTAATGCATTGCCATTTTGTTTTCCTGAAGAGTGACACTATTTTACAGCTTTTGTATTTGAGTGTCATATCCCTGCTAACTGTTCCCAGAATGCTCTGTGGCGCACTCATTAGTGTTGTCATTAGAGCAATGGCTTAAAGATCATGCTGAGTGGTTCCAAGGTATCTGAGTTTGACAGATAAATCCTGCTTCACTGTGCTAAAGAACTTTATTTTTGCTCATCTTGGTTATTGAATCTTTGCCCTCTCTTTAGACTTCAATTTCAAGTTTTCATTTTGGTTTTGATGCCTGATTGCGTTATCTCCCACTTTTGACCTTTAGCCCATTCTCTGACTGTGATTCTTCTGGTCATTTTTCATTGTTTGTTTTACTGTCTCTTGTGAGTCAATGCAAAGAGCTGACCAGTATTTTTGGGAAGAGGCATGCAGGGAGGTAGAAAGGAGACTAATATTATCATGTTCTCTAAAAGCTAGGTCAGAAAAATAAGACCCAGTGGGGCATAGTTTTGTTATGCTGTACTTTGGTTATAGCATTCATTTTTTAAGCTTTTTTTGTTTGTTTGTTATTAAAAGTATCTTTCTAAACTTTAATCTCATTTGCACTGGGTATGGGTACGATGTTAGCTCCATGGCACCTTGTGCTGTCACAACAGGAAAAAGGAACTGACATCATACCATTGTGTCATGGTGTCATGTGACTAACAATGGCCATAGCAACAGTAAACAAGATGGCTGCACCCAGGAGAAAACCACACAAAATGATGTCATCTTTGAGCAAAAAAAAAAAATACTTCACAATCTAAAACTTCATAAAGATTTTCATAAATGAGAAACACAGATATACATTGAAAAATAACTAAACATCATGGCAGCATCTGTTAGGTTAAGCAGTGAGCCAGGGTGTGGTGGCTATTCCATGACTTTGTTCAATTCTTCTTTTGGAAAGTTAGTCCTACTAGAAATATCCACATAAATATTTTCATTGATTGCAAACAAACTTATTCAGCTCCCTTCATCCAGTGTAATTCCCCCAAACGTTCTTAGAAAATTATAAAAAGCAATGTAAAATAAAAATGTCTTACAGCTGGCTTTGTTTCTAACCTACTTTCCAACTCTCCCCTGCAGTTTAAATGGCACTTCATGTTTCACTTCTTGTCTAACATGTGCATATAAATGTAAGCATAATATAAATATATGGGGAAATAAAGCTAAGAGTGGAAATTTTTGTAAAGCAGTTAAAAGCATAAATCAAAGCATTATTTGAACTATTGATTACCTTCACGACTTGCTACATAAAAATCAAATATAAAAAAAACAATTTGTGAAACGGGAACCTGCCAGATGTAAGTATAACATATACACAGTACAATATACAAGAAAATAAATTGTAAAACTGGGGTTATAATTCATGAATATGAGATATTAAAATGTGCGAAACAAAATAGTTTGTTATGGAAACAGGATTGTAAATCATGATAAATATATAATAAGCTAGTGGGAAAAATGATTGAAGCCTGCAAGTCAGTAATACTAAATGAACAGAGTACACAATGAAATAAATTAAAGAAGCTGGGATGTAAGTATGGAGACTGAGATGCTTCTATTTGTTATAGTATATACTGCAGTGAAATACTTGCTTCCATGTCCCAAATAGACTTGTGGCAGCACAAAAATAATTAATATGTACTGTATAAGAAAATGAATCTGACATCTTACATTAAAACAACATCAGAAGATATGCATAAGAAATACTCATGTGTTTGTCACTGTGAATAAACGTATAAAGTGTGGATGAAAACTGTCGGAGTCTGGTGGTGGGAGTGCCTCTGCAGGATGGTCCAGGTCTTTAATAATGCGGTACGCCTTTGTGAGGGAGCCCGCGTTCTATATGTCCTGAACTGAAAGCAGTCGTGTGTCCCTGTAATCTTCTGTGCTGACTTCACCACCCCAGTGTTTAACACTCTTGAGTTGAGCAGGTGCCATACCAGGATATTAGGCAGCCCTGAGTGTGGACACCACTACAAGCTGGGGAGCAAAGCCCTCAGACCATGTTTGTGATTTTAGATCATCAGTAGTGAGGAGTTAAATGACTTGTGTAAAATTGATTTTGCAACAAGACGTAAAGTTTTCCTTCACAAATAATTTCATGAAATAAATGGTGTTTTTGTGACCAGTTGAATTTCTGCCTTTGACAAGGTGTTTAGTCCTTGATTGGAACTATTTTTATGCATTAAATATCTATGTGTCTCTAGTTAAAAAAAAAAAAAAACTTATTTCCTGTCACATGCAGACATTGAGCCGTAATACATGTGTTGTGTTTGTTCTGGTAATACAATGGCCACTTTGCCAATTCAGATGACAATCTTGGTGATTGCAACTGTAAGGATTTGTCAAAGACAGAAACAATACTCAGTAAATTCCTCCATGGCCTCAGCAAAAAACAGGGAAAGTCAGAGTTTGGAAATTCTACAGGTGGCATCCATTGTAGTGCATTTTTCTACAGAGAAAATGTAGTAATGTACATGTGGTGCTGCATTATACATATTCTCTTTTCTTTGCTGATTCAGGTGAGCATGTGCAGCCCTGTATTTATCTGGGTGCTGAAATAACTAAGAAAACATTTTTCTTTTATGTGTTATGATGGAGAGCACACATGGATGGGTGATGGGATTGGGCAATGTTCCTTGCCTGGACAGAAGGCCAGCCCTTCAAAGACACAAGAAACAGAGCAAAGATCATCCTGCCTTAACCATGAGACAGGCAAAAAAAGCCAGTGTGGCCATGGGTCCACTGGCATCCGGGCAGGTTTGGACCAAGGAATAATACCCAGCTGTGAGGCCAGTGTAGTGGAAGGACAGGGGGAGAAAACCTAGCAGGACTACATGCTCCCCCAACATGCTAGGTGGCAGCCTTCCTGGGTGACTTTACCTGCATGGACACCCTCAAGGTACAATGGGAAGAGTAGACCCTTAGGGCAGCCTTATTGGGTTCCTTCTGTGCCGCCAGGGGTTGCTGCAGGGATCCATCATCCCTGCTTTGTGGGAATTGCTTCTATTGGGCTATGTCCAAGCACTGGAAGTACTCCTAGGTCCAACATAAAAGTAACCACTCAGCCTGATCCGGGCCAGTTGAAGTCGGGTGGAAGAAGAACAAAGCTCACCTGAAAACAGAAGGAGAAGAATTGCATTGTATTCATGAAAGTACTGTACTTGTAAAAATAAACCTTTGTATTATACCGGGACTTGTGATGTGGTGGTTGTGTCAGAGGTTTGGGGTGCTATAGCACCCCCTGCTGGTCACACTATGTTAAACAGTAAGTGTTTTGTTATTATTATCGTGTTCAAAGGATTACATTTTAGATAGATAGATAGATAGATAGATAGATAGATAGATAGATAGATAGATAGATAGATAGATAGATAGATAGATAGATAGATAGATAGATAGATAGATAGATAGATAGATACTTTATTAATCCCAAGGGGAAATTCACATACTCCAGCAGCAGCATATTGATACAAAAACAATATTAAATTAAAGAGTAATAAAAATGCAGGTAAAAACAGACAATAACTTTGAATAATGTTAATGTTTACCCCCCAGGGTGGAATTGAAGAGTCGCATAGTGTGGGGGAGGAACGATCTCCTCAGTCTGTCAGAGGAGCAGGACAGTGACAGCAGTCTGTCGCTGAAGCTGCTCCTCTGTCTGGAGATGATACTTTTTAGTGGATGCAGTGGATTCTCCATAATTGATAGGAGCCTGCTGAGCGCCCGTTGCTCTGCCACAGATGTCAAACTGTCCAGCTCCATGCCTACAATAGAGCCCGCCTCCCTCACCAGTTTGTCCAGGCGTGAGGCGTCCTTCTTCTTAATGCTGTCTCCCCAGCACACCACCGCGTAGAAGAGGGCGCTCGCCACAACCATCTGATAGAACATCTGCAGCATCTTATTGCAGATGTTGAAGGACGCCAGTCTTCTAAGGAAGTACAGCCGGCTCTGTCCTCTCTTGCACAGAGCATCAGTATTCAGTCCAATTTATCATCCAGCTGCACTCCCATGTATTTATAGGTCTGCACCCTCTGCACACAGTCTCCTCTGATAATCACGGGGTCCAGGAGGGGCCTGGGTCTCCTAAAATCCACCACCACTTCCTTGGTTTTGCACATATTTTAGCACATATCATTTTAAGGTGGTCCCTTACATAATCAGGTAAGCGAGGATTAATTAAATTCAGTATGTGTGTGCGTGCAACTGTGGTCATTTAAAGGATCTGATAGAGGAAGGCCGACTTTGGAATGCATAATCAATGCAATTGAAAAATGATTTAGAAAAAACTACCTTGAAATTGGGCGGTGGGGGGGGGGGGGTACTTTTACATTGGACTTATTTTTACAAAGGATGTGAGAATGAAGCATAACTGAAAAAATAAGCCAAATACAAATAAAGTACACCACGACCCTCACCAGGAAAAGTGGATAAGGAAATGAGATGAGACATTTTAAGTAAAACTGGTTATTTTAAGATTAGAATCATATTATGTTTGTGGTGTATAAGGGTCCCCTCTTGTCTCATTTAGGTGAATCCATGAGGGAACAAAGGGGATGTGATGTAAACAAGTTACATTTACAAAGCCTTTCAAAATGTATCCGGCTTGTGGTGTGCTAAGGGTTAGCAAGAACAGGTCTTTTGTTACTTCAGTACAGTTAATTATTACATCTATTAGTAGTGTTTTTTGTGTGTTTCTAAAAAGAATCCAATATATTTTTTGCTGTAACCTCACTTAAATTTTCCAGTGCAGATTTTAAATTATGGACTTCCCTGTTTTCTTTTATTCCACTTTAAATCCTTCTGGTGTGATGTCCACTGACGGAGCTCACCTGTCCCCCCAGTCACAGCAATATTAGCTAGACACACAACAGTGCATGACTGAGCGAATTAGCTTGTCTTTGTGTGGAAAATATACAACAGGTCACAGTTTTAAAAATGCACTGCACTTCTCTGTGGGGATATGAACAACAGACAAGAAATATAATTGATTTTCCTGGTATGCTGCGGATTACCTGTGTTATACTGCTACCAAAAACACAAAAATTAGAATGAGGTTTTAAGAAACATTATTCGATGCTTCTATCCTAAAAAAAACATTCAAAACACCCCAAAATTGTTTTAGCAGGTTTCATGTTTGTTGTTAGGAAACTGCATGAAAAATTAATTTTAGCATAAAACAGTACAGTATATGAAAAGAATCTCTGCTGTTTTGCTTCTCCCCTGTCATTAGTGATGATGATCAATCTGATAACTTTCCAGCTGCTGACCTTCCTAACAGTATTCCCCTCCGATGTAGATGGGGTTGTGGACTGCTGCCTCCTCCTCATCCTCTTTCATTCTGAAGTCTATGATCAGTGCTTTGCTTTTTCTGACATTAAGGGAGTGCTGCAAAATGGCTGTAGAACAGGAGAACATTTGAAAACATAAATATTGCAAAAATTGTAATCATCATAAATGTCTGAATGCAGAGCTGTAAGTCATTAGCAATACACAAGCTGAATGGGAAAAATAATAGGATATGAGGAGAGGACTGGAAGTTGTGATTATAAAATACACGGAGCACAGAAGTGAATAAGCTCTAGAAGGGAATTATAACTCACAAAGAGGAGATATCAAGATATGTGAAATGACAAGCAGAAGGCCATTAGACTTATATAAATGAAACACCTGTGGGTGTGCGTGCGTGTGTGTGTGTGGAGCAGTCCACTCTCCTCACACTCAACTACAGCCACTAGATGGTACATGCATGCACCTCACTTCACAATATGAAAGACCTTTGTGCAACAAACGCCATCGTGCAACAACGACTTCATGCTAATGAGATACAATGTCGAAACGAAGCAAACACCACGACTCAACAATGTGCAAGTGAAACACCTCAGCAACGGAGGACAAGGCTTAAAGTTTTCACTAAAAACTGTCTATCTGAAGGAATTTCCTTGAGACAAAGATTAACAGGACTCATATGCCAGCGATATGGCTAAGATATGGTATTGCCAGTGTCTTCTTACAATAGCTAATGGACCAGCAAGCACAGGTGGGTCCATGTCCTCTGCACTAGGTAATTCTTAAGAGTTAACTGACGCCTGTCTAAGTTGAGAGATATAGTAAAACAGCTAGGAAGTCTTTGGGTCGTTCTTTTTTTCCCCCGAAGACTACACATAGCTAGTATATGAGATAAAAATCAAAAGCCAGAAGACAAAAACTAAAGCATAGTCAAATAAAAGTGACAGATGATGGAGCTCTGATTAAGGACAACATCACTTGACAAAATCTATAATCTGAAAAGCAAAGCAAGATCATGAAATAATAGGAGCACCGATGGAGCTCCAAATTGTGATTGTAACAAACAACACAAATGCTCAAGAGATGCCACTGCCCACAACTGCCCTTTTTATTTCCCTGTCCATCATGTGACTGCTCTCTACTAAATGCTGTTTAATAACTGGCTTAGATCAATACAACTCGGAGTCCTGCCACGTGGAAAAGTTCGCTGACGACACTGCTATCGTGGGCTGCATCAGGAGTGGACAGGAGGAGGAGTACAGGAACTTAATCAAGGACTTTGTTAAATGGTGCAACTCAAACCACCTACACCTGAACACCAGCAATACCAAGGAGCTGGTGGTGTATTTTAGGAGACCCAGGCCCCTTCTGGACCCTGTGATCATCAGAGGTGACTGTGTGCAGAGGGTGCAGACTTATAATTACCTGGAAGAGAAGCTGGATGATAAATTGGACTGGACTGCCAATACTGATGCTCTGTGCAAGAGAGGACAGAGCCGGCTATACTTCCTTAGAAGCCTGGCATCCTTCAACATCTGCAATAAGATGCTGCAGATGTTCTATCAGATGGTTGTGGCGAGCGCCGTCTTCTACGCAGTGGTGTGCTGGGGAGGCAGCATAAAGAAGAGGGACGCCTCACGCCTGGACAAACTGGTGAGGAAGGCAGGCTCTATTGTAGGCACGGAGCTGGACAGTTTGACATCTGTGGCAGAGCAATGGGCACTGAGCAGACTCCTGTTAATCATGGAGAATCCACTGCATCTACTAAATAGTGTCATCTCCAGACAGAGGAGCAGCTTCAGTGATAGACTGCTGTCAATGTCCTGCTCCACTGACAGACTGAGAAGATCGTTCCTCCCCCACACTATGCGACTCTTCAATTCCACCCGGGGTGGGGGGGGGGTAAACGTTAACATTATACAAAGTTATTGTCTGTTATACCTGCATTTTTATCACTCTTTAATTTAATGTTGTTTTTTATCAGTATGCTGCTGCTGGAGTATGTGAATTTCCCCTTGGGATTAATAAAGTATCTATCTATCTATCTATCTAGATGGGAGAGGCCAGAAGCAGAATGTAGGGTTATGTAAGCACAATGTTCTGTTAGATAAGCAGGTCATTCTCACCACTCACTCTAAATTACTGCCAGTAGTATTAGTGATTATGTACTCATCTTCTCATTGGGCTCTTGCCAAAATGATGTGCAGAACTCTCCAAGTTTCATACTGACAGAAGTATCACCTTAGGCTGTACTGTGCACACGTGAAACAAATTATAGCAGATGTTTACCATGTTTGAAAACAAAGATCACCATTTGGCCAATCTCTAAGAGGCACCCACAAATGATTTTCATTGGGACCCTTTCTCTTTTTTCTAAAAAAAATAAATCCTTCTGGCGCATAAAGATTTTAACAACTTGTTTCAGACTCACCCTAGCACCAAGCATCATAGCAGTACCCAAAGGTGCCCACCTCTGACTCCTGCATTTCCATGCACTGTTCAAATCCGCTCTTCCTGCAGAACAGCTGCTCTCTGAGGGCAACCACAGAGATTGAAAACCTTGAGAAAAACAAAAGTCGCAGCTGCAAAGGGTCGTCACCAGCAGTGGATAATGACGTTGGCATCTTTAAATGTGATTGTTTGTAAACTGGAGACACATGTGATTATACATTGATTTTGAGTAATTAGCATACACAATATAATGAAACTTGTAATTAAACTTTAGATACATGCAGATGTAATTAGTCACTGATTAATTACTCTATCCGGATGACAAGGAATGGGCAGGCAAATCTTTAAGGTTTCATACATTAATGCCTGAGCCACTTTAGTGTGTCACACGTGGCGGTTTAAGGTGTCACTGCAGAGTCAGTTAACTCCTGTTATCTTCTCCTTTGCGACCACCAGCAATGATGTTGGACTCCAAATCTCTTAGGCGCTATTTTCAGATTTCTGCTCTCACTTCACTGGCTTTCTCTTTACATCTAGCAGATCTGTTATTGCAGCCCATTTGCTGATGGAAGCACAATTATGGATTTGGCACTATAGCTAGCAAGAAGTCACCACTATCATCACTGGAAAGGTCCCCCAGAAGATCACTGGAGCAGAGAAATTATACCACATTAATAGGAGCAGCAGTCCTGCACCAGCCCAGTGTGGGAAGACACGTTTGACTCAGATCTCTGCCTGTTAGCAACTGCACCAGTCCTAAGCCCAGGTAAAGGAAGAGTGTTCTCCCATCCGTGGGATTGTAATACATGGACTTCAGAAATCACATTATGAATGATGCTGTCATATTCAGGGTTTCAGCAGATGTTACAGTACTGGTAGATCAACAAGCCAGGACCCTGGTGAGAAATGTGGTACTGGTACCAAACAAATGACTAAATTAGATACACCAAATAGTGGCATGGAGCCTTACAAGTGGATACCGGATTGGTCAGAAAAAAATTATCATCTAAAAACAAGCAAACTACAAAATTTTAGTTATGGCACTGTCACAATTACATTTTATCAGGCCTGGAACGGTCAAATGATAACGATGATAATGATATTGGTCAGTTGGTGATACACATTGAAGCCATTGGTTTTACTGTCAAGAGTCTGGAAGAATCCAAGCCTTTCAAACTTGTGGTTTTGACACCAGCTGAACCACTTCAACCACATTTTATTGTAGGAGGAGCGGTATTACACAGATTATACAGGCTGAAATCAAACAAATCACCAGGACCAAATAATATTTAACCTTCACACTGCTCAGTATGGTGCTGAGGTGTCACCCGTTGCATGGCTGCACTCAGAGCTCAATCCGGGTGATTTGCCATGTGGCAACGTGCTGTTATCAGTGCATGATCCCATCCTCCTCTTCCTCATATGGTAACGGAAGATAGTGGGTACATGTATAAACCCTTAACAGATATATTTAGGAAGTCACTGCGCACTGTGGAAATTCTGACAGGCTGGAAAATGGCAAATATTATCCAGTTGTATAAAAATGGTGACAGGGCAGATCCAAGCAACTATAGGCCAGTAAGCTTAACTTGCATCACAGGTAACTTAATGGAAGGAATTATTAAGGAAAGATCGATTAGTACATGGAGAGTACAGGAGTTTCTCTGATCAGTCAGCATGGGTTCAGAATAGGAAGGTCATGTTTTACTAACATGCTGGAATTCTATGAGGAAGCAACAAAAGGGTATGATCAAAGTGGAGCATATGATATTATTTATCTGGACTTTCAGAAAACATTTGATAAGGTGCCACGTGAGAGGTTGGGCATCAAACTAAAAGAAGTGGAAGTTAAGTGTGATGTTTGTAGATGGGTGCAGAATTGGCTCAATCACAGGAAGCTGAGGGTTATGGTGTGAGGACCCTTATCAGAATTGGCCGATGTTAAGAGTGGTGTTCCACAGGGGTCAGTGCTAAGGCCGCTGCTGTTTTTAATATATATAAATGATTGGGATCAGAATTTAACTAATAAGCAGGTTAAGTTTGCAGATGATACCAGCCAAGCTGGTGGAATGGCAGATAACATAGAATCAGTTGAATTATTATAGGGGTAGTTGGACAGCATACAGGCTTGGGCAGATTTGTGGCACATGAAATTTAATGTCAGCAAATGTAAAGTATTACACATAGAAAATAAAAATGTTAGGTTTCAATACCCAATGGAAGGACTGAAACTTGAAAGTGCCCCTTATGATAAGGCCCTAGGATTTATAGTTGACCCATCCCTATCAACTTCCAGAGAGTGTACAGAATCCATTAAGATGTCTAACACTAACCAAATGAAATTTTATACATCACAACGTATAAAGTACAAATCAGTGTAGGTTTTGATTAAGTTAAATAATCTGGGGGCTTTATTTGATCTCTGGGCTACAAAAAAAGACAGCAATGCTAGAAAATGTTCAGAGAAGTGTGTCTAGGCCGATCCTAGGACTGAGAGGTGTGAGCTATGAGAAGAGACTGAAAGTTTCAGTTTAAGCAAACAGAAATTAAGAGGTGATGTGGTTGAAGTTTTCAAAATTATGAAAGTAATTAACACAAACATTACAAACATTGTGTAGCTGCTGATAAGTAAGGCAGGATCAAGCATGGGTCAAATCTCACTCCAGAAAAGGTTCGTTTTAAGAACGTTAAGTGAAAAGTCAAAGCAAATAGTCCACTCAAGAATAGAGAAAAGTGGTTACACACATAAAATAAAAGGCATAAAAAGGAAAAATGTTTCTTCTTGTTCAATTTCAATTGTTTCTATACTTAAGGATGACTTATTTCTCTGGGCTTAACTTCACATTCAGTAAGTTCTAAACGTTCAGCTCTGCACATACAACTGAGCACGTTAAGGCACAATTTGAAACCGTGTGCCCTCCATGACTTACCGACGGCAAGGCAGGTCACTAACTGAGACAAGAAATATTTAGAATGTACCAATTCAATTCAGCTTGTGGGGTTATAAGAACCTCCCGTATGCTATGCACTAATTTATAGGCAAACATTTAATATAATTAAGAAAATACTTCTATCAACTTAACATGACCTACATAACTGGAAAATGGCTCTTACACACTGTTTTCTTACACATTGAGTGGCAGCAGGGTTCAGTTTATTGTCTCTTAACTTTGTACTTGTTCTTCTCATTTTTTGTGTCCCTTTTTATTGTGTGCTTTGTCACCATTTTTGGCTTCCTTGATCTTTAATCTGAGTACAATGTGCCAGTTTGACAGGATAGGCAGTAGCGTAGCGTGGGTGTCAGCTGCCCGGGGCGGAGGAAAATTCCGCCGCCCCTTTATTTAGGTATGGTTCAAATTTTTACAAGATATTATTATTATTTATTGTGAAATTTTGCCGCCCCCTAAAAGTGCCGCCCGGGGCGGGCCACCCCTGCCGCCCCCACTACGCTACGCCACTGAGGATAGGGCTATCATCTTAGATAAACCTTAGATGATCCGTGCATTGACTTTCTGAACATTGCCTATTCTATTGTGGGGGTCACAGGAAGAATATGCAAACCCCACTCTACAGTAGATGACATAGGGCTCACACCCAGGTCCCTGAAGCAAGGAGGCAGCAGTACTAGTCCCTGTACCATTAAGCTGTTCACAGTAGATCTTGCTAAAATCTGAAAAAGTAAAATGTGATATCAATGCATGCAACTTTGAGGTAGACAAACAGAACGCCCTGCAACAGTGTTGAGTTTGAACCTGTGGTGTCTCTTCTTGCCTAATTCTGCTGCCTTAAGACCAGTTCTTTCATTTATAGGGAGAATGTCAGTTTTCCAATAAAGGTAATGGAAGATCTGTATGGTTTTTAAACTCACAGGACTGCCTTTACTTAGCTCAGGAAAGATTCTTTTGATGAGAAGACAAAACACGGGTATACTAATGAATGTTCACGCCACTCCTCAGAACTCCACTGCTTTATGTGAGATTGGGCTCAGACTGAAGAATCTTAAAATGAACCAGAGACCTCAACAAAATAAACGAACACAGATATCTGTTAGTAGAAGAAAACAAAAGCAAAGTTAACATTAGGTAAGCAGGGTCTATAAGCATGCTGTTCTCTTTTCGAAGCATAGCTTAGTGCCTGGTCATAAAATGATTAGAAGAAGATACTGTGACAATCCATGATTTAGAGAATCTCTGCAAAGCTGAAAGCACAATTTTCTCTAGTGTGCGAAAAGTAATTTAATTATAAAATTAATTAAAAAGAAAAAAACACTCTCCCCTGCAGTCATGCAACACGTAAAACTGCTAAGTCTCACAAGGCTCTTGTTTACAAGACACTCTGATATACAAGACTGGTGTGGAACATTTGAACAAATATAATAAACAGACTTGAGTTTATATGGTGGCATCGCCTGGCGTGACAACATTCAGGTTCACTGGAATGAACTGAAACAGGAGCCCCATGTGTGTAACAGTCGAAAGCTTTCCAGACCACACTGCCTGCATGAGGGTAACAAAATGCCATGTGATGGCACTCCGCACCACCCAGCCCAGATCCACTGGACTCCTCTGACGAGGATGAAAAAACATGGCAAATGTTTGTTCCTGGCACTATAAATCCTGAACACTTAACTCCATCATCCACCAAAAACTTTGATTCAGATTTCATCCATTTATGAAATATAAAAAATGCAATTTACATTTAGTTTAAAATAAAAAAAAAATAATGGCAGTGCACTGTGGAAATACTGATGGCTAATGTTGCTGCTAAAAAGGTCTTCTCCAGGTGGTTGGCTGAATTGAGGACATTTGAGCTGAAATAGATTTTAAGTTCAAGTTTATTGTCATTGGTGCAAACAAGATGATTCTCACTTGCATGTCTTCTATAGACTAGTAACAGTATGGATAATACAGTACATCTGACAATGAATATCAATGCAGACAGCAAATACTCTATCATACGAGTTGCACCAGAAGATTATACATACAAGAAACACCCATGAGGCCCCAGTGACTGATGACCTGAAGGACTGTAGCCCCCTGGCAGTGCCGTGCACAGATGGGGTCTGACAGGCGTCTCAGCTGACGTCACCAGGAAGTGCCCTGCTTAGAGACTATTCCAGTGTGCGGCAGCAGGAGACATTCTCTTAAAAGCATTAAAGCATTAAGGCGTTGTTTCAGAACCCGTCTTTATAATTCAGTTGTAGAGGGCTTGCCGTTGTGCTTGTCGGTGTTTTTCAAGCATTTTTCAAGCATTTTCAAAGAAGTATTTTACAGGGACAATAGGACTGATATCTTTTCCTTTACCATTTTGTGGATTGTGAGGAGCTCTAGTGTCATATGATGTTTTGCAGAATGTCTTCTGTGACTTAAGTGCTTTTAATCCTGGCAATCGCAGTACTGAAGAGGACGTGTCGTCACCATAGTAAGCACAGATATTGGGCAAATGAAGTGTACAGGGCAATTCAGGTCTCTCTACGAAGAACTCAGGCAGTATCTTGAAAAATTACAAGATTACAGAAGAATGTTGATAAGAATGTATTCAGGGTCATCTTAACAGCAGCATAGGCCCTCGGGCAAAATAGTAAACTGGGGCCACTGTCAAATAGAAACATACATAGGCATCGGAAATATTGTCATACAATGATATGTGATATGTGAAGGTGTCTTTATGATACGTATGGAAGCTTACTCCCATCGGTGGAAAAAAAGAAAATCATTGTGTTATTTCACAAAAAAAAAAAAAAAATTCTGCTACTGTTACTGCAACATTGTGTAACATATTGACAGCTAGTTAGGAAGAAGTTAAACACTGTGAGACTTGCCCGGACACCATCAGACAGAGACCACATCTTTATGAAAGACATGTTTATTTTTCTTCCAATCAACACAACACTGTCCCACACAACACACTGTGCTCCTCACCCAAATCACCTTTCTTACGGGCCTTTCTCTCAATGTCCCTGGGCTGCCATTCCTCTCTCCACGGGAGCTTCGTCCAGCTCCCACTCCCGACTCCAGCTCCCTGATTGGAGGGAGGCAGCCCCTTTTATTCTCACCCGGATGAGCTCCAGGTGCTCTGCCTGACGTCACTTCCTGGTGTGGCAGAAGCATCAGGAGAGCACCTGGAAGCACTCCGGGTGTCCCTGGAAGGATCAACGTCCATTGGTGTGGCAGAAGTAAATGTCTCCCAGACTCCATGAGGCTCGGGACGCCCCCTGGCGATGGGCACAGGTCCCAACAGGCTTGAGCCTCCCTGCTCCCCTTCCGTAGCCCTCTTCTGGTCCAGGGCGGTTGCCCCCTCATGGCCCGGAGGACGAACACGCCACCTCCCAGTCCTTCCAGGCGACCCGGCCAGGTCTGACCCCCCCTGGTCTGCGACACTACATTCATGGCATGTAATCAAGTGAAACGTATTGAATAGACGGTTATATTCATACACATTTAATTGTGCAAGTGCTGAGGGATACCTTTAATTCACCCAGTTTAGGATTACAGGTAGCCTGTTATTATCACAGCAGCAATGGGTGTAATGCAAAAAGCACATGTGGTGAACTGTATGCAAGGTTTGCAAGGCTCAGTCTCATGGCCAATCAGAAAAGAGTGTGCTGTGTGCAATCCAATAACAAAAGCCTATAATTAAAGTGTCTGTTGAGTTTTAACTAAGTTATTTGCTAAAGATATGTTGAAACATTATCACCTGGCAGCACAGATTGAGTTGGGGTTGGAAAAAGGGGAAGGCTATTGGATAGATAGATAGATAGATAGATAGATAGATAGATAGATAGATAGATAGATAGATAGATAGATAGATAGATAGATAGATAGATAGATAGATAGATAGATACTTTATTAATCCCAAGGGGAAATTCACATAATATCTCGACATATGTAAGACTAAATGTATTTTGTTAATTGAGAAATATTGCTGACAAATTTCTAGTATTCTATGTTCAAACAGGTAGTCACCCATTATCAAGCACACTCACTAATACACATCAATCCAAAAATGCAGAGGCGCAACATGCAAACCCCATATAGTTGACACTGTGAGGTAGGAATGACAGCTCTGTGCTACCAGCCTACCTATATGTTAAAACATCTGACCTAGACGTATTCAATTTTAAAGTGATTAAAATTAAATGTATACCTATAACGTTTGTTCAGTTCTTGTCTCTTGATTGCAAGCTATATCCGTACTTGACCGCTCCCTCAATGGCTGTCAGTAGACAACCAAAGCAAGCATGTGCACAATGACACTAACATTTATTTATTTCTCTGTTTTTAATGAGCTGCTTCACTCTTGGCTTACCCAGGATTTTCTGTTTTTGTTTTTTTCTAACCTGCATTTTACAATGGTTACCATTCCCTTCAATGGAACAAGTGTTTAGGTGAAAACGCTTTAAAACTGCTGTAGACAGGATTCTAAACTGTTTGCTGCTAAAATGCTTTGATAT
This sequence comes from Erpetoichthys calabaricus, assembly GCF_900747795.2. Classification (NCBI taxonomy): domain Eukaryota; kingdom Metazoa; phylum Chordata; class Cladistia; order Polypteriformes; family Polypteridae; genus Erpetoichthys; species Erpetoichthys calabaricus. Next base: position 64,428,180 of record NC_041409.2, read on the forward strand.
CAATATTGTCATTGAAAATAATATAGCATTACAAGCGGTTTAGGAATGTTCTGGTCTAGCGCTAAAATGCTAGAAAAAGACTTAGCAGTAAAAGGGCCCTAAAGATCAACAAAATAATCGAGTCACAAAGTTTTTTCACAAGCCTTTTATTTAGAATAAATTCCAGACACTGTTTAATGTGTGGAGCCATGTTTAATAACATGGCAGCAATAATATTATTGTTAATTATGTAGTACATGCATTAAAGGCCTAACAGAATTAAACTAAATTAAATCCAAGACACTAAAAGCTAACATCCACAACAGAAATGATGTCACTAAAATAACTGAAAGAATAATAAATAAATTATAAAGCAAAACATATCATTATCTGCACCATCCTAAAAATGTTACTCTGAAGAAAATCTCAATGAAATCTGAGATATGTTATTGTCTCAAACTACATTCTTCTTGTGAAATGTAAATGCAGCAGGGCTTGCAAATGTGTTTCTTGAGACCTGATGTAAGATGAAATCCTGTGCCCCCCACTCCACATTTGTCCCGGTGACAGAGTTCTGGGGTCCCTTCTCAATCTTGATTTATTTGGACCCTTCACTGTGGGCCTCTTTGTTTCAAATGCTGGATAAGCTACAGAATAAAAAGGACGACCAGGAAATGGACACAAATGCCTAAGGAGGAACCCACAATGTTGTCAAGATAATAGACAGGGGTGAATAATACTAAAACAGCTACTAGAACCAAATGTTTAAGCCAACATGTAGAAATTGTAGTCAAGGTAAAATGATGTAACGGTTTTCAAACAAAGTGATCATTTCCCTAACTGAAGCTAATGATTATGGTGAGTTTTATCATTGATCCAATGAATGGGTAACTGTTAGGCACTACCATCTTTTATAGGAAAAACATGGTGACTTTTGTGTCACATGACCATCACAGCAAGCAGTATTTAAAAATGGCACTGTGGTGACATAATCAATAAAGCAAGAACTATGTCAAAAATGGAAAGAACAAGGATTCATCAGCCCCCTTAGCACACGGTTTGGGGCAGTTGCTCCCCCTTCAGTGGAGATACAGTGTGGCCCAATCAGTGAGGCAAAAGACTTTACGATTGAGGAGGAAGAAGGTTTTGAAGAAATACACAGGGAAAACCACAATGGAGACTAGACCACCACGACAACACACAGAGGCCAACTGCAGATGTGACAGAATTAATCTGAAAATGAACTGAGGGCAGTTTAAATAGCTTTAAACCGTGGATTGTTGAATTGTATTTGCATGCAATGTGCTTCTGGAGAGCCCAGTGGGGAAATTCACTAATAAGTATGCAAATATCACTCACTCTCTTTGTCTTAATGACTAGATTGGCCTTGTTAGAGAAGTTGTTTAAAATTAATTTAAATTATTTTCACAAGAATAATGAAGATTTGTGGAAATATTTATGTCAGAGGACTCAGCTGGGACTTGGGCAACAATCCATTATGCACAACACAGTTCAGGACTTAGGCTGTGAGAAGTCCTGGTTGGTTGATCCCTGTCAGCAATAACCTTTGTGTTTAAATCAGGGAAACAGAATTCACCCAGAAGGGGGCAACCAGCCTCATAATTATATAAAATGCTTTGGTAACAAAAAGACACTGAGGTGTTACGTTCAAGATCAGTGGAAGGAGATAGGTTGGTGTTTAACTGTGGAAGGGTTTTGAGGGTGACCAATCCCAAAAAAACGAAATACTTTTATTCCCACAGCCAGATTCTTTGTTATATAAATCCACACCTATGTCCTCCATCCCATCTCTTTTTCTTTAATCCTTGCCTTTTACCTGTCCTGGAAGAAGACACAGCCCGGCAGCCACAATGCTTTTGCCACTGGGCCTACAGATCTGATCTAAACTTAGAACTGACTGCTACTGTGATACATTACGTCTATTAGAGGACGTATAGCTGCCAGTGTGTAAGGCGGGATCAAGCACGAGTAAAACGCGTGCCGAAAGAAATCTCTCATTCCAAAAATTTGTTATAAAATATTTAGTGAAAATTCAAAGCAAATAGTCCGCACAAAAATAAAGAAAAAAGATTGTTACAGACAGAATAAAAGGCAAAATATTAGAAAAAATGTATCTTCTCTAAACTTAGCTTTTCATGTCAAACTTTAGTTTCTATACTTAAAATACTTCTTCTTCATTATGCTTTAAACATACAGTGCTGCACATTCAATAGAGCTTGTTGTCTTTCATGTTACTTGGCACGCAAGGCACAGTTTAAAACCGTGTGCCCTCAACGCCTCATACCTGGCAAGGCAGGTCACTAACTGAGTATAATGTATAGTCAGAGAGGCGAGAAATAGTTAGAATATACCAATTCAGTTCAGCTTATGGGGGTTGTAAGAATCTCCCAATAGACTATGCACTAATATTTAAGCAAACATTTATATAACTTAAATAACTAGCAAATGGTTCTTACAGGACGTCTCCTCTTTATTAATTTGTGGAAACAGAGAGTAAATACTAAATGCAAGCAAGGGGGGCAGGCAATAAATTTTTATTCAATCATTATAGATTTTATCATTCTTAAATATTTTAATGTGCCAAAAAGCAAAAACAAAAGTAAATAGGTGTAGCAAATCAATTAATACAACCTGGAATATTTCAGGACCTGCCATAGACAATGCTGGCCGACACACCCAAATTTGTCTGGCTTTGAGTTTTTTAGGTCACTTTGTTGCATGGCCGTGTTCTTTTTTTTATTTTATTAACTTTAATTAAAAGCAAATAACAATCCATACAATCAAGTCAAACTTAACGAACCAAAACTCCGACCCAAAAGAAAGAGAGGAGAGACAACCAACAAAGCAGCAAGGAAGGAAGGAAAAGTATCCTTTACCCCGATATAGAAGCTTATTCTAAAATGTTATTGATGAGATCCTGCCATATTTTTAAAACATTTTGAACAGATGATCTGAGTAAGAATTTGATTTTTTCCTATTTCAAATAGTATAGGACATCAATTACCCAGGGACTCAAAAGTAGTGGGGTGGGATTCTTACCAGTTGAGCAAGAGAAATCTAAGTGCTAGCAGTGAGGTCAAGGGAGTTACAGTTTGTTTGTCCTTCTCCATTTTAAACCCGTCTGGGAGTCCACCAAATAGAGCTGTTAATGGATTAGGAGTGACTGACACCAAGGCTGTCTGATAGGCATGCAAAGCATGGCTGTTTTCTTGTTTTCTTCTCCTTCCTGGTTCTCCTCTTCAAATCATACTTTCACTTTAAGCTGATGACTTTTTTTAAAGCATGTCAAAGCCACGATGAACACCCTTCGCCCCCCTCTGTCCAATGTCATTTCTACAGACCATATCAGTATATGTTCACGAGGAGTACACGTACGAAGATAACCAATGGTTCAAGGGCTTTGCTTTTATGCATGTGGAAAGTCCAGAAAATGACCAATTCACCACTTAAGGTTCTGACCTTTTCATTTGACTATATAGGCTTATCTGTTAAAGGCATCTGTTTGCTCTCATGACTGCTGTAAAATCCCCTCTTTGTAAAACTACCTTCTATCTGTAATAACACTTCCTCTTTTAGACAAGCTGCTTTCAAGTCAAACAAAAAGTGCACTTAAATTTAATGCATAAAGTTTTAAATATAAAAAATGTCTAACAATTTTAACAATTAAGAGAATATGAAATATAACAAAGTAACACCACATTCCTCTACAGTTGGTGTCTGAGATTCCGCAGTCCAATAGGTGGCAGTAGAGAATCTCTTTATGTGACACATACAGTAGCTCCCACTTACTTATTATAATAAACAGGTGACCTAAAGGTTTGATTATGGACTAGTAAAACATAATAAAAGTGAGGAACTGAGGCATCACAATCGATTATAAAGGCCATGGTTAGACCCTCCGCTACTGCATTATGAGCCCCAACCCCATGTATGATGAACCTTAAGTGCAATATATAATATTAATATGTCTAAAATTAATATTATATAATAACTCAAAGTAATGAATAAACCAAATAAACCATTCAAAGAAATATTAACATTTGAAAAGAAAGAAAATGCTGGTGGGCATGTGATGCAAGTATTGTGTGACACATGACAGTCATGTTATAAAAGATATCCACTCACAAGAAGTAATTCAAGTAATTGAACAAATGACCTCACCTGAGACTACTGTATGCAAAATATTTAGTAAAAGATTTTGGTTTTGACTTTAATTTCATTTTGACTTTGGTTTTGCTTCTTAAATTTTGGGGAATGAAATATTTCACGGTCTATTTGAAAAGTCCTCAAATGATTTGCGCCATTTATGTCAACAAATTATTAAATAGGACATGGCGTCTGTCTTAGACAGACAGACAGACAGACAGACAGACAGACAGACAGACAGACAGACAGACAGATAGATAGATAGATAGATAGATAGATAGATAGATAGATAGATAGATAGATAGATACTTTATTAATCCCAAGGGGAAATTCACATATATATATATATGCATATATGACAGGGTTAAGGATAGGAAACAAGGAGTGAGCATCATGAGACTTGTACTAGACGAACTCCATAGGCAGGCAAGTTAAAAACAGCTCTGTAAAAGAAGACCCAGAGTTGCTGTAAGCAACGGTGTCATTACATGTGTCAGGGCCGGGCCATCTTACCAGCTTCAAAAGGGCCTCGAGCAAAGTTGTACACTGGGGCTCCTGTTTTATAGCAAAACAGAAATATACAAAGGCATCAGAAACCTCGTGGGGTCCCCAGACAGTGCCCACTGTGCCCACACATTAAGAAGGCCCTGCTAATGGGCCCCACATCAGCCTCACAACCATTTGCATTACAACACAGAACATTATCAATGTGTATTTTGAAGTATTTTAAGCAAAATACAAAATATTGTCAACACCAAGGGGAGGAAACACTGCAAAACTTATGCTTCAAAATATCCTTTTAACATCACGTAAAACAAATATAGTAAATAACAGATTCTATCCTACTCCACTGACTTCTACAGAATCCACCTCCACATTTTAGCAGTTTTAAAGGCACTAATAACACCCACAAAATTCACTTAATGTGCAAGCTCCCATTCAATGGACAGGTTTGCAAGACTCTTCGGTCTTTCTTTGTGTATCGTTAAGCGTAAGTCAACTTAACAAATTAACTTCAGTTTATTAAAACAATGCACAACTACTGATGAACAAAACAGGTGCATTCAATTCTCATACATTCGTAAAAATGTATTATGATAACTACTTTCCACATGAAGAAACAAAACGCACCATCATGCACTTTACTTTCTTTTCTCAATAGGATAATTCAATACACTGAAAGTCTCCGCAGCCCCTTACACCTAGTAAATGCCTTATCCTAGCTGAAAATATGTACACTTCCAGTGATTTTTTTCCACCCTAAATCTTTAATGAAATATTTAATGACAGGCAGATGCATACAGAATTAATGTGTGAAAATATCTCCAGACACAAATTTCTGAGGAAGCATATCACAATTTATTTTGAGATGTTTCTGTAAAATGAAACACTGTATTTTACTGCAAATTCACTTTGTGAGAATTGTTTTGCTCATCTTTATGTTCTGCCCCAGCCGCAGTTACTTGTAACATACAAAAAAATACACAGTGCAACACAAACACTTGGGCAATTCAAGAGGTGTCCGTTCATCTTTACAACAGCTTTTTCAGTACAGTATGTCTTCTTCAGATGATTCAGTTGACACTCAAAGGCTGTTGTCAAATTATCACATATTGTTACTGATTTTGCTGTACAAAAACAATGAATTAGTGAACAGATCATCCTGGGACACTCGACAGCCCAGAGTCCAGAGCATATGTTCTCAGCTCTTCCCGGTCTGTAGATGTTCTGAAATTCTTTAAACTGGGAAGGCCAGATCCAAAAGAAAGAATTGTTCTTACCATAAAACTTTAATTTTTAATTATATGTTTTAATGAAGTAAAAAATAAAAAGGAAAAATTACTAAAGGAAAAAAATCAAGAATAACAAAATCCAAAAATTGAAAATAAAAAATATATCAAATGATTAAAAGAATCCATATAAACAAGAAAACAGAAAAATGTAACAATTACAGAAAATAAATTAAAAAATCAAGTCCACAATTAAAAGTTTAAAATTTAATAAGCACAAAAGCTAGAGTAAGAAATCCTACAAAAGTGGCAAACTTTTAATCAAACATAACTAAAAAAAAACTTACCAAAAGGCAGCTAAGCATGAACTACCTGAAGCAAACTAATGCCACAGCAATGGAGCCGTGAAGAGTCCTAAACGAAAAATGCTGGAGACATTGACTGGGACAAAATCAAAATAAAATGTAAGCAGAGAACAAATAAGGTTGTGGGGGTAAATTACAAAAACAGCACAAAATGTAAAAGATTGAAAAACAGAAATGCAATCCTAACAGTAAGTTTTTTGTTTGTTTATTGCTATTTCTTATTATTGAACCTTTTTTCACCCGTTTTTTATTGTTAACATAACAATTTACTTGATTACTTGACTTTTGTGGGGTTTGGGAACATCTCAAGTGTTCTCCCTGTTGCCTATTTTTCCAAATTGGTTTCTGTTATGTCATCAGCAGTCTCCCATTCATCTATGTCTAAAGCTGTACAGTAATCCCTCCTCCATCGCGGGGGTTGTGTTCCAGAGCCACCCGCGAAATAAGAAAATCCGCGAAGTAGAAACCATATGTTTATATGGTTATTTTTATATTGTCATGCTTGGGTCACATATTTGGGCAGAAACACAGGAGGTTGTAGAGAGACAGGAACGTTATTCAAACACTGCAAACAAACATTTGTCTCTTTTTCAAAAGTTTAAACTGTGCTCCATGACAAGACAGAGATGACAGTTCCGTCTCACAATTAAAAGAATGCAAACATATCTTCCTCTTCAAAGGAGTGCGCGTCAGGAGCACAGACTGTCATAAAGACAGAGGAAAGCAAACAAATCAATAGGGCTGTTTGGCTTTTAAGTATGCGAAGTACCGCGGCACAAAGCTGTTGAAGGCGGCAGCTCACACCCCCTCTGTCAAGAGCACAGAAAGAGAGAGAGAGAGACAGAGAAAAACAAGCAAGCAAAAATCAATATGTGCCCTTCGAGCTTTTAAGTATGCGAAGCACCGTGCAGCATGTCACTTCAGGAAGCAGCTGCACAGAAGGTAGCAACGTGAAGATAATCTTTCAGCATTTTTAGACGAGCATCCTTATCGTCTAGGTGTGCGAACAGCCCCCCTGCTCAATCCCCCTACGTCAGGATCAGAGAAAGTCAGCGCAAGAGAGAGAGAGAAAAGTAAGTTGGGTAGCTTCTCAGCCATCTGCCAATAGCGTCCCTTGTATGAAATCAACTGGGCAAACCAACTGAGGAAGCATGTACCAGAAATTAAAAGACCCATTGTCCGCAGAAATCTGCGAACCAGTAAAAAAATCCGCGATATATATTTAAATATGCTTACATATAAAATCCGCGATGGAGTGAAGCCGCGAAAGGCGAAGCGCGATATAGCGAGGGATTACTGTATTTCCTTACAGTGATAGAGTCAGGTGTGAAGCTGGATGAGACATCAGTACCTCTCAAGACTCACTTGCTTATACACCCTTGCTGGACCAAAGTATAGCTGCCAACTGACATGGCATAAATGAATGTGGAAGGAAAGTGAAGTCCATGAGGAGAACTTCCAAAATAAGAGTAAGTGGATTAGCATTGAAATGTAGTTCCCTGCATTATTAAAACAGTTTTGACCCTAGAGTATACTGGCACTTAAATTACAGGAGATTGTAGGCGGGAGAGGCCATTTAAAGTAAGACCACGCCCATTTCCCTTTTCACATTGGTAAAAGGTGCACGTGAACATGTTGCTTATTGATACTGAAAATCTGCTCAGTTGTTGTCACTCCTAGGCATGAGGTTTGAGTGATGAAAGAAGGAAGGCAGCAGTCTTGGGGTATCGGTACAGCTCTGCTACTGCAACTTCTCTTGAGAGAGAGTTCTGTTCCTCAATGGGGTCCTGCCTGTTAGTGTGGCTGGACAGGCTGGACTGAGCATGTCATTGTGATAACTGCGACAAGCTATAGTAAGTCACACACACACTCGGTGGTTCTCCCAGAATAAGGAAAGCCACCTGTCAGCTTTTTCTCTCCACAAAGTAACCTGCCTAATACTGGACTGTCAAAGGAGGATGTTGCTGACAGTGTCATCTTGGGTTTGCTATCCCTTTGTCTATCTGTATGCCAGTGCCATTACGCTTGTGCTTGTACTAGAGACTACTTGTATACTACCCTATCGTGTGAGGTGGCATTGCTGGTGTTATGATGGACTTATGGCATTTGCTGTGGTCCTAGCTTTTCTGAAGGTTATGTAAATGAAGAGTTCTTTTTCTTTGAAGTGAAAGTGTGGTAAAGTTGCAATCAGCTGCACCTGTGTAGTTTTCTAATAAACAAAATGACTTTTTTATGTGCAGCTCTAAATTTGAAAAAGCATTGCTCATGAAGTCTCCTCTCATTAAATTCTTTTTTCTCCTCTTTACTTATGCAGTTTGAATGAACTTAATAGAGATGAACTTTAAAACGCATCCAGCTTGTTAAAACCCAGCAAATGATGCTGTTCTTATTCACAACTCCAGAGAAGGGAGCAGCACCTCTCAAGGGGTTTATATCTGTTCAAATAAATTAAGCAAGCAATTATTATGAATCCCTGAACTTATTTAATTCAGTTTCATAGATAGGGATATTTGCATGCAACTCGTGTATGTAAAATGAATGACTTGTAGAGATACATTTGTTTATTCTTCAATAACATTCAAAAGTGACGTAAGCAACCTTGAGCTTCAGAGGTATACCAAGGGGGCCATTACATCAAGAATCAATTCAGAAGAGTTTGCCACAGCTGCACAGCTCACATTTTTACAAATATTTAAAAGAAAGGTAAGTTCTTATCTGCTCACTGTTTCTATTAAATCCATGTTTCTAGTGATTACATTTTGAATAAAACATTATTATAATTAGTTGCTTTAACTGCTATATGTCTGTAGGACCCACCAAATTCTTACTAAAACACAACTTGTAATGCATTTAATAATACAAACCTCACAACATTAATGACAATAAATAATAATTAATTCATATAATCAGTCCTAGGATGTTTGTCAGGCAAGTTCCAGAAATGACATTTGTCTGAGCTTCAAAAGCATCCATTCCTTTTTGCTGATTTAAAACAAAGTTAGAGAAATGACATACCAGTTTTTAAGACCTGGTCCACACTAACACCGATAAATTTGAAAACGCATCACTTTTCATTCATTTTCTTCCATAGTAAAATGCCATTTTTTTACCTCCGAAAATCTATCAAAATCTCCAAACTGCATAGATCTAAAAATTCCAGGCCTCATATAACAGTGTGCCAGGGAAAACAGTCCCTTTTGACAACTCTGCCACTTGATTACCATATGATTCCAGTTTCTTCTACTAATTTCCTTTTTTGATCTTATTTTTACTTTGGAAAATAGTCCTTCCCTTCTTTGCATCAACCGACAGATACTGCACCCTAAAACACTTGAATATTTTGCTGTTGTCATTTTGACTGAATTCCTGGTCTGTGTTTTCCGAGTCTTTGCCAACCTTATACTCATTTAGAAACTCTAAAAGCATTTGTATTTCAGCATCTGCCCAGACAAACAGTCCATTTAGTTTTTTTGTACTTTCGCCATTTCGATTTACTGTGAGCTTGCCTTGTAAACAAATGGTGCACTTGGCTGATGAACATTGAATGCCCAACAGGCAAGTGTGTGTCTGTTGTTGGAGTCTCAGTGTGGATGTTAAGCTTTTAGAAGATGATCTGAAAACACTAGTGTGAATGGAAAACATTTAAAATGAAAATGGCTTTTCAAATTTATCTGTGTTGGTGTGAACTAAGCCTAAGACAGATGTCATAGCAACGTGAGTGATAGGGAAATAAAGACAGGCAGAGGTAATGTCCTCAAAATGCAACCAGAAGCATCAAGGTGTACCCAGAGTTTCTGCAAAACATTCTTTTCCATGTGTATAATTTGATTCACCTCATTCAGTTTAAGGCAGATCATTAACTGGTTTACATTTGCTCACATCGCCTAATTCTGCAATGATCTACCTGACAATATAATAGATGTTTCTTCAAAAGTACTGTTTAATCCTGACAGAACCAGTTATTAGAGGGGATGATGCCAGGACTATAACACCAATTAGGTAATAAAAATTTTGAGCACTGGATGTAAAATGCAACATTACTATGCATTAAAATGCGTCTGTCAAGTTGCAGCCTGTTTTCAACAAATTAATTTATTCTTACAGATATATCTTGGAAAATCATATGACAGATTAGGACTATGTGAACCAACTATACAGGAGCATCCTGACTAAGACAAACTCCTGCACTACAGTGACCCCTGGGAAACATGTAATTAGAATCACAATTACAGTACTCATGCCTAATGACACATATTGTTTCTTCTCCTTTTGGAACCAATAAAGTATCTAATGTAGTTTCTTTCACATCGGTCTATCTATATTATATAGTTGCTGCCACATCAATCTATTTGTGCCAAATAAAGGAGATGGAAATTTAAATATTCAGCTTTGTCTTCTTTTACAATGTTGAGAATGAGTGTACTGAATCTGAATGAGACTGTGAGAAATAAATGAAAAAGTTTGAGGAGATGAAACATAATCAAAAATTCAAGCCAAAGTCATCACCAAGAATCAAGATGATCTGTTGTTGAATTAAAAAAAAAATAATCAAAAAGCAAAGATCTTTACACACAATACATGTTTATTAACCAGTACTATGTGTGCATGTCAGAGGATCACCCCGCTGGGATGAGAAGGGGCATGGTTGCTAATGGTCTTGTCTCCTTTGGTTTCCCTCACAGTGCCAAAAAGATGCCCAATGAGGGCATTTGAGACAGAGAAGCCCCGCCCCTTCTGACCCAGATGGTATAAAAGCAGACAGCTCCACAAGGTGGTGTTGCTTTTTGAACCAGAACAACAGCAAGTATGGCGTTCCCTCAAAGCCTGACCAAACCTTTGCAGTGCTGTAGCCAAGCCAATTTCAAGGTGACTGCCTTTATGTCTGTTATAGCACCCTTAAGTACCTGTTTCTTTAAATATCCAAATGTTCTATTTGTCTTATGCATTAAACAGGATGGACCTGTTGGCACCTCAACCTATTTTGGGACTCATTCAGATTTGTCAGGAAAAGTTTTAGTCACAAGAATCACACCCCAGCACTATTATTATCCTAAAGGTAGGTAATTTAGGAACACAAACCCTACAGTTGCACCAATAATATCATGCATCACTTACTCCCAGGTGGTTATGGGTAAGATTGCTAATGCAATGACTGATGTAATTGTGCCAAAATTATGGCCTAGTAACCAAACAAAATATCATTGTGAGAAAAATGTTAAAAATCTTCAATTTTCTCAAAACAATTGCTAGAGAGAAATACCGTATATACTTGCATTTAAGTTCTCCCACGGATAAGTCAGTTATAATGTCTTTTTATAATGTCGGTCGTATAAGTCGAATGAGGAAAACTCACACTATTGGTCCAAGAGATTATGATATGCTAACGCCCGCCTGAGTACGGAGGCGTATTAGGGCCACGGAGAAGAAAAAAAAAATACGGACACAGTGAAGAAAAAAAAGTCTATGTCGAGAATAAAGTTGACATGTTGACTTTATTTCTCGACATTTCCACTTTAATCTCAAAGTCTATGTCGAGAATAAAGTTGACATGTTGACTTTATTCTCGTAGTTTATTTTGTCATTAAAGTATAACGTTGTAAACGTCATTTTAAAATCAATGTTTAATTTACTAGATGTTCTCAAACCCCATCATAAGTAATGTAGCACATTAAATGCTTTGTGTTAAGTGTTCCCTGACCCACGTTACTTGGTACATGCTTCTTAAACTAACTTCTTCTCTTCAACTTTATTCTCGACATATACTTTTTTTTCTTCACTGTGTCTATATTTGTTTTTCTCTTCTCCATGGCCCTAATACGCTTCCATACCTGAGAGAGTAACCACGGAGCACACAGCCTTTTTTTTCAATGCACTGTGCCTACGTGACCACATGGTAATACCAAACTATTCCGAAGCAACGTTTGCACTGTTTTGTGTTTTTTGTATCTCACACCCTGATACACCTTTATCATAAAAGCATCCCTTATCTACGATGGAGTGTTCGATCAGAAGAAAACATGAAGCTGGTTTTAAATTAAAAGTTGTTGAAGTGGCGAAAGAAATTGGTAACTGTCCTGCTTCAACAAAATTCGATGTGTCTGAGAAACTGGTGTGAGATTGGAGGAGGCAAGAAGATGTAAAAAAAAAAAAATTAAGTGTTGTATTTTTGAACGGGCGTATAAGTCGTGGTCTGATTTTATGATCGATTTTTCGGGTTTCAAGACCCGACTTATACACAAGTATATATGGTAAATACAAGCATCTGATTTCTTGGGTCATAAAATGTCAAACTCTCTGTACAGAAGTCCCCAAAACTCTGCAGAAAAGACACAAAAAATTAATCACAAGCACCAATCACAACACTCAGTGGCAAAGTCTCAAAAATGTGCTTAAACCGTGCATCCAATGTCTCCACACCCAAGGTGAGCATTTTTAGGGTGATTGCGATGATGGTGTTTTATTCCAGCAAAGTGAAATAGGAGACACAATGTCCTCTACTATTCTGCCAGCTTAAAGGTGTGTCTGGTAAGTGAAGGAACGAGAGGAATTACTTTATTCAAAATGTATATCTTGAGGTTTTTATCATAAAATACAAAACATTCCTACCATTACAATACCAAACTAACAGGATGACAAATGCAAATAGAGTATAAGCTTAAGTCATTGGCACTTCCTAATTCATAATGATGGGGAGCTGTCAATGTGAGCTCAAACCACAACTCAGTAAACACAGCAGTTAATGTAATAGGAGCTGAAAGAAATGCTAAGCAAGGTCTTCCGTGATTTGTTTCACCTCATTAGGCATTAGTTAACAAAATGGCACCGAGTCAAGCAGGAACTACATATTCAGAGAACAAATGACAGGGGGGAAAACAGAAAAATGGCTGAACTAGGAAAGCTAGGCTGGGCTGACTAAAAACAACTGCCAGCCAGGACCGTGATCTGGGAATATTTGAAGTTCATTTAATAATTTTTTTTAGTTTAGAGGATAGTTTAATTTTTGTAAAACACTATAGTCAAAGAATGCATTGTAATATGTTTAATTTACCAGCCATGTGTTTGCTTAGGGGAACCAGAACTCAATTTGAATTTATTAATTGAAAAGGCTGCAGAGTGCACACTAAGGCGTTTTGTTATTTTTACTTTATTACATTGATATTGATTGTTGTAAATGGCTTTCAGAAGTGTATATTCTGATTCTGCACAGCTCTTAGCTATCAGCATCCCTAAATCTACCAGTCTTTGCACGTTCTATGATGGTATCCTAGAGAGTTTGTTTCCATACAGTAGAACCTTATCTTACCCTAGAGGATGGCATACATTCCTGCTCACTGCCTATAGGAAATGTCATCTGAGAAAATGCTACTAGACAGTCCCTTGCATTACCACTAAAATAATGTAAACTTAATATGTACAGCATGCATATACATTTATAGCTTCAAATATAAAATGCCTATCAATAGCTTTAAATATAACCTACCCTTGTATAGTGCAGTAATGTTATTTTGTGGGCAACTCAGTCCATTTGCAAATAGGTACAGCAGAGGCAGACATGGCAGCTTCAATATGTACAATATGGCCACAGTTAGAACAGAGTGCTGTTTCACAAAAATTACACTTAACTATATGAGATTTATAAAAAGAAAATGTGCAGACAGAGAAGTCGTATGGCAGCAGTGCATCCTGTTCCTTCTCCGTTAATTCACTTTATGTCACATAAGCCTGATTCACATAGGGTGAAAGTTAGATAAAGATAAACAAAAGCTACATTTGGTTTGAGTATTTCACTAACTGAGGTTCTCCAGGGATATCCACACACAACATTCTCCAGTTTATTCAGAAAGGTTCAAAAAACATCTAAAGAGAAACGCTAACAAATAACAAGCCAGAAATGCAAGACAAAAATCAACATAAATGAAAATAGAAAAACAAAGTTCTTAACCAGGAGATGACAACAAACAAAAAGAGAAGACATAAATGGCAAAGAAGGGTTTTGGAATCCATTTAGTCGGATGAGGAAGTGAACCTAAAATGACCCTTTAATCCTGTTGTGTCGTGATTGACAGGATCATGACCTCTGAGGACACACCCTACTGGGAACATCCTAGCAACAGGAATCAACATGGCACAATCAGAAGAAAACAAAAGGGGCGAGATCAAAAATGAAAATCTAAATGAAGTGTATATTGAAATAATAAGCGATTCCATTAAATTCCTCAGGAAAAAAAAAAGAAATGCATAAAACTCGAGAACCGAGCCAACCAAACAGCTATAATAAAATCCACAGCACCCTGACAGCCTCTTGAGGCTCCTCTCACAGATTACATGAAACGGCAGAAAAAGATTAATAAAATATAAACAAAACCAACATAAATAATGCAAAAACACATGAATAACAATAATTCAAAATAAACAAAAACAACAATAAAACCGAAAATAAATACAAATCATGGGAAAAAACCTTGGCTGTCACACAACAGTATGAAAGTTGGAATCAGACATGTGGTGGATGTAGACAAACATACAGGGAAACATTCGATATGTATCTATTGATTAGTAAAGAAAAATAAGCAGGAATCTTGTTTTCTGCTTTGTTGAGTATTTCCAAAAATACCAAGGAGTTTAGGCAGGACTCACACAGCAGCAGATGTGCATTTGGATTTGGATTCCGAAAGCTGCATTGTAACTCAAGATGCTGGCTGTTTACACTGGGAGGGGGGGCAGTATTCTTGATTGGAAACAGAAACACCTTTTATTGGTTAGATACCCCAGTCCACCTCTTCAAATCTAATTTTAGTTTAACTTGCACTACATTAGCACCTCATCCTGAATCAGTTCTCAGTTCTTGCCTTACGCCTGAGGCTCCCAGAATTGGCTTGAATTCCCACAGCCTTACTCTTTGTCAAGAAAAGGAAAGTAGAGTGAATGATATTCCCTTAATTTTAAACTGGCACACTAATACTCAATATAAACACTGTTATGATGGACAATGTCCTCTCTTAGCAGCATTTGCTTTGGTTTGAAACGGCATTTTACCGATATGCTTACAATGAAAAACTATTAATATGCCATGCCACCATTCCATTGCTAGCATTGTGTGGTGAAAGTATCTCAACTAAGATGTAGGATGATTTATTTATTTGCTGCTTTCCAGAGAATGTTGCCAAGGATGTTTTGTAAATGTCTGAACACTTTCACAGAAGTCAGATCACAGTATTTTTTTTTCTGAAAACACAGGTACTCTTCACAGAGAGAGAGAGAGAGACAGACTGCCTGCCAATCAATGTCAAGATAAAAATTGTAAGACGAGTTCCTGCCAATCACGGCGGATTCAGCTAACAATTCATTGTGAGATGGGCACGTCAAATTCAAAAGCTTGTGAATTTGAAATGGAGGAAGAACAACTGACAACAGTACATATGTTGAGCTGGTTGGGCTGGTAGCTAATGTCAGTTCCTAGCTGATATTCTTAGATGAGAAGTGTGTTGTAACAGTGGCTATGCATCATAGCTCCAAATGATGGAGTGTGAATCCTGAATTAATGATTGTTTGTATGGATTCTGCACATTCTCCCTATATCTGTCTGGGTTGTAACCTCCAGTACTCCAGATCTTGTTCCACATCCAAATTCATGAGCGTTAGATAAAATAGCAGTTCTAAACTTGCCTTTCTTACTAGGTATAGGTGTGTGCATGAACATGTGTGTATTGTGTTACATCTCCAAGGATTTTTGTGAAAGGCAAGAAAAGACTGGGAGATGAAAACGCAAGACAAAGATCGCCGTTAGGGCCAGGCCAGGTCAAAAGCAGAAGATCAACAAAAGAAATGAGCAGGTACAGCAAATGGAGCAAACCAAAAATCAAAGTCAGAAAGGAGATCAAAAACTGAAATGAAACCTTGGCCTGCTTGAATAGCAAACTAAATAAACACAAAGATTGTCGAAGCTTTTCCTACCAAGGGATAGCAAGATATGAAACCACTGCCATATTTATAATGTAGCTACCGCTTTAGTCACAAATACACCAGTCATGATCCTATGACAAACTTCTGGTGTCACATAAACAAAAGACCAAAATGACATGAAATGAGAAATAAACTTTGCGAAAACCAATAAAAATGGTTAGAAAGCTCCAAAAATACTGTTTTGCCTGCCAAATAAAGCTAAATAAAGACAAAACATTTATATATAATACCAACTTGAATTTGTTTTGTTTTCTTTGTTTTGTTTTTTTTTGGGGTTTTTTTCATATAGTTGGCCACCAAGGAGAGGACCCTGGTTGTGAGAATCATCTAGTCCAGTCCTTGACCCAAGCTGTGAAGATCAGATATGAAGCCCACAGTCAACTCCTGGCCCTAAACACATGGATGAAAACATTCTGTGAAAAGTAAAACTTAAACTTCCTGGATAACTGGGATCTTTTCTGGGAGACATTGCTTTTATCAGATGTGATGGTTTGCATTCAAATAAATTCAATGTTTAGGTCTTAGTTGAAAACATCTAAATGCTAATTTGTCATTTTTGACTACATAAATTTAGTCTTAATGTTAACTATGGACCCGTGTTAGGATATGATAATTCTATAGTGTGTTCACCTATAGATGTGCACTATATTAGCACTAAAAAGTCCAGACAAACTGGTATGAACACAAATAACTGAATTGCCATTTCAAGCTACTCTAACACTCCCAAACAGTTGTGGTCTTCTGAGAAATTAAATGTGGTTTTAACTAAATATTAAAGTGCTAACCAATAGAACTTTTTACTTTAGCAATCTTGTTAGTGATGTCAATGTCAATTTCAATTTATTTGTATAGCACATTTAAAACGACATAGGAATGCTGTGGCCAAAGTGCTTTACAATAAAAGAAGAACAAAACATACAATTACCATAAATAACATAAATAGAAATAAAATAAATAATAAATAGAAGTAAGAGTACATAATCACAATGAGAAAACCATCAATATTACTGAAGGTCACGGAAAGCAAGTGAATAGAAAGGAGTCTTTAATCTGGTTTTGCTTATAGACCTTCAAAATATAATACATCTTTTATTGAGGAATTCTTCAACCTAGTATCTATAATACAAACTAATTATGACAGGTTTCTAATTGTAGGAAATTTCAATTTCCATGAGGATGACCTGTGTGATCCTAAAGAAAGAGAATTTATGAACTTACTGCACTCTTTTGACCATGGCCAGCATGTCAGCCAGCCTCTACATAAGGGAGGACACAAGCTGGACTAGTTAAATGAACTAAGAATTGACTTGAGGCAGATTGTTGATACTGGTATATCTGACCATTTCTGTATTTTATTTGATGTAGAAATACATCTAACTAGAACTGAAGAGCTAACATATTGTTAAAAACATTATGGTTGATGCATCAGTACACTCTAGGTTTACTAATATTGTGAATAATCAGTCCAAGTCTAGTGCTTATCGTAACACAGCCAGCAATGTAACCATTAAGGTGGAAAATTAAAATGCTAAGGTAAGAGCTGCAGATGATATGATGGGCCCTAATTGTTGAGAAAAATCCTCCAGCGCTAAAATACCTTGAAAGACTCATGAAATGTCTGAACTTAAGAAAAAAATGCCACAGAGCTGAGTATAAATTGATACATACAAAAGTAAGTGTTCATTATGAAATATTGAAGGCATATGTAACTGAATATAACAAATCAGTTTGTCTCGAGAGGCAGTTCAGTTTCTCTAGAATTATAAATAATAATGTTGGAAACCTATAAGTTTAATTCTCAACTACTGATGATCTTCTAAACCCAGCTCAATGAAGTGAATGCTTCCTGAAAACTTCAAGTGAAACTTGTGAGGTTTTTGCAGGATTTTTTGTAAGCAATAAGAACATTTATTTCTATAGCACATTTTCATACAAATGATATAGCTCAAAATGTTTTACAGGACGAAGAAAGAGGAAAAAAAGACAAAATATATAAGAAATAAAATTAGACAATACTAATTAACATAGAATAAAAGTAAGGTCCGATGGCCAGGGAGGACAGGAAAAACAAAAACAAAAAAAAACTCCTGATGGCTGGAGAAAAAATAAAAATCTGCAGGGGTTCCAAGGCCATGAGACCACCCAGTCCCTCTAGGCATAAACACAAAATAAATAACTTTAGATGTATTATAATACATCCCTCCAAAGTTAGTCCAGTTGAAACTCACTGTGCTCCTTTTAGCAAATTCAATTCCTTCACTGAAATAAGTTTACCTGAACTCTGTAGAATCATTTCTCAACTGAAACCTCCACTTGTGTCCATGGCCCAGTCCTATCTGGCTTTTTCAAAGATGTCTTTGAGGCACTAATTGATAGTGAAATTGACACAGTCATCTTGACATTAGACACTGAAATCATTCTGTAGGATGCAATAGTTAAACCCTTTCTCAAGAAACATAATCTCAACTCCTCATTCTTTGCTAACTTTGGACCTATTTCTAAACTGCCTTTTTAAAGTAAAGTTGTAGAAAAAAAGATTTTCTCAGCAGTTAAATGATTACTTGAACAAACATTTTATTCTCAATAAGTTTCAGTCAGGTTTGAGAATGTTCATTGGTACAGAAAATGCACTGGGAATCCTACTTAGCATTACATTTACCACCGGAAAAATGAGCCAAAAATACTGAATTTTTTTCAACAAGAAAAAGTGTTATTATGTGTAACAGAGACATATATATATATATACATTGTTCTTTTCTTTTTAAACATGAGAAATAGTGTGTGCATGGAGAAATGCACACATCTCCTAAAATAAGAATGAAATAATACATTTAAAATATCATGTACATCCTAAGTAAACGGGACTATCAATCAAATTGTGGTCATCTAAGGTATCAACATCTGCCATGTCCCGCTAGCAACTAGGTGTAACCAATCATGTTAAAAGTTTTCTAATTATGTAATGAATGTCTTTTAAAGAATAGTGACCTAATTAATGGATTGTATAAATATAGCGCAGAGTACACTGTTTTCTTTGCAAAAACACTGATATGATGCTTTTTGCCTCTTCAGAGATTTAGATAAAGAATAACGATTGACGCTTTCTCCTACCTGTGTTTTATTGCTTAAATCGGGGCATTCCAGTGGGGGGTGTCTGTATTCATAATTTTCTTCCACATCAACACGCCTCTTGTGTTATCTTAGGCTACCACAGCACAAGGCTTAGTGACTTGCACATTTCCCCTGAAATGAACATTGATGGCTGCTACATTGCGAATAGTGCTTAGGGAGCTAACATCCTTCTTGTACTTCTACTTGATCGCAATCATTGTTGCCTTTTTTGCTACAAAGCTTCATACACTAAGGTGAAGCTTCACGTGACTGTATTCATGGCGATTTGGTTCTACAATGCCATATTCATCACTTTTACTATCCATGTCAACATCTGATGACTAATTAACATTGTCATCACTTTCACTTTATTCAACTAATGGTTCAGTTTCAAGTTTGTTCTAAAACTAGCTTTACAGCTTCTCATTTACATGCCATTGATGAGTTACTTTAGAATGGCAAAATGTATAGAAATATTCATGATTTTTTGCAGCATAATGTTATTTCACCCACTAGATGGCAACTGAATAGTGTCCTGAGAGTTATACAGACTACACACTGTAAAGCAGATCATTAAATGGTTAACCGTAATAACATAGACTTTCCAGGCCTGAGTCATTCTCGGGGTTAATGCTAAGGACATTAAAGTAGTACATGAGTTTCTGATTAATGTGGACACAGACAACACATCTGTTCTTGTTTTCTTAGACATGAGAACAGCATTCTTATAGATCTCCTTAGAGAGAGATGGGTGGGATTCTCTGGTAGTGTCTTAAATTTGTTTCAGTCTTATTTACCAGGCAGAAAATTCTTTGTTAGTTGTGATGGTTGTAGTTCTGAGATCTCTGATGTTATTTACAGTGTACCACAAGGATCCATTCCGAGCTCACTGCTTTTTTTTTTTAATCTATATGCTCCCATTAGGCCAGATTACCTTAAAACACAATGTAAACTGCCACAAGTATGCAGCTGACATGCAGCTTTAGTTATCTACAAGGGGGCTTCGTCCCCTGCTTGCTTCACTCGCCTACCCCCGGCGTTGGGTATCCTGAAATACATTAGTCGAGCTCATTCGTTTTGGAGCCGTGCCCACTTTGCCCGTGGCATTTCAGACGCGCGTTGTAGGCGCCTGCGCTCATTGATTTTATCCAGGCAGGCTCATGTTTGTATATCCATCAGTCGAGCTCGTTCGTTTTGAACCCGTGCCTGCTATGCTTCCGCAGTTTCAGACGCGCGTTGTAGGCGCCTGCGTTTATTGATCTTATCCAGGTGGGCTCGTGTTTGTATCGTTGAGCTGTATTGTGTTTGAATTTGGTGTAAAGCGTTCAGCAGTTTGTACAATCCCAAGCAGCACATTATTCCTAACTTCACTCCGCAGTAGTGCCACTCACAATATGGCGGTGACGCCTGCACCTTCACTCCGCAGTAGTGCCACTCACAATATGGCGGTGACGCCTGCGCCTTCCGTACTATGTCGGGTTTCACTATGCTGTGTAGGCGCCTTTGCCTTTCGTACTTTCCCACGCCTTCCGTACTATCTTTGTGGACCTGTGGGGCCTCCGTAGCCTCTTCCGTTTGAATCTGGGCTGCAGCACAGAATCCTCTTTTTTGTGTGGCTGTATCGTTAGTCGTCAGCTATGGGCGCGTTGTTGCTTCATTTCTCATTCACATCAGTTGAGCTCTTTCGTTTTTGGGCCGTGACTCCTTCGTACGCAGTGGATACGATTTCGCTTGTGGTTTATGAGATGTGCGCTGTACGCGCCTGCGCAGTACGTCTCATGGTCCCATCGCCGTGTACCTGCGTCCATGCCATCCTGTTTACCATTCTCGGTTAGTAATATGGATAGTACCTGATGACCCTGATGTTATGAGCTGTCTGAAGAAATGTCTTACATGGAGTTCTGAATGGATGAATAGTAATAAAAGTAAGCTAAATAAGGAAAGAAGCAGAACAGATTGGAACCCTTGCAGATTTTTTTTCTCCAGCTTACCTGGATTGTTTTTTTTTCATTTGTTTCAGTTCTCCCTGGCCATTTAACCTTATCAATGTACGCATCTTAGAGACTTAAAATACAATACTATATGTAAGGACTCTACCTTTCTCCATCAATTAGGCAAATCCTTTTACCTTATTTTTTGCTCTTGGAGCATTTTTGCCTTTTTTTCTATTTTTAAAATGAAAATTACCGTATATACTCGCAGATAAGTCGAGACTTGATTATAAGTATAATTTCTGGTATTTTATAATGTTGGTCGTATAAGTCGAATGTGGAAAACTCACGCTATTGGTACAAGGGATTATAATATGCTAACCCCCACCTGACAGAGTAAGTGTCGCATTTTTGAACGGGTGTATAAGTCGGGGTCTGATTTTATGATTGATTTTTCGGGTTTCAAGACCCAACTTATACGTGAGTATATACGGTAAATAAATGGTTTACAAATGTGATTATTTATATGTTTACATGTGAAATGGCTTGTTTATATGAATAAAGATATCCTCCAAACTCCTGTAATTTAAATTAGTGCATAAAGGTGACGGGATGTATTTGACTCATGAACAGGCCTGCTCAACACTAACCTGAGGTAAAGGGAAAGGAAACTCACCCATTGCCAGATTGTACAACTCTGCATATGGCGCCGTAGATTACTTGCGTGAAGGCCAGCTATTATGTCAGTGCATTCCTCCACCTTGCAATGTGACCTATTGGTTGCACAGTCATAGCTAAAACTTTTTTCTGTATGGACTTTCCTGCCACCCCATGAAAATCGATTAGATGACGTTATCCCATGTAATCTAATTCTTGAGAAATATTCAGGCAACATAAGTTACTTTCATGAAAACTAACTGGAACAAAAATACTGTTATTAATTGGTTAACATGTTTTTAAAATAATGATTTCACTCTGTAATATTATAGGTTTGTTTTGCTCCCAGTTTCAATTATGTTAGTTTTCGATTTTTGTTTCATTCCATGTAACATTTCTAATACCTGTTTGTAGATAAATGAAAAGAATATGGATGATGTGAGCTGTGCATCTTGTCACCTTTAACTGTAACAAATAAAATGAAAAGCTAAGCATGGAAAAACAAAAACACCATTTAAAGCAGACAAGGAAAATAAATAAATAAAATGACTCTATTAACTTCAGTTATAAATAACATTTTTATAACTCTTTTATTCATAAGCCTTCCAGATTGCTACTCCGTGAATCATTTTCCTTTGTTACACTATTGACATAACTTGGCATATTATTCTGAATTAAAATAAATAAATAAGCCTGCTCTGAACGTGGTGTCAGGCTTGTGAGTGGTAAACTGCAGGCGAGTTTTCATCACCGGTAGTGACGACTATTAAAGGTGGTGATTTCTGGAGCCATGTGTGAGCCAATGTGAAGTGGTTTAACATGCCGGTTCAGCCTTCAGGGCTGGCGTATTCCACCAGTCAACTTCTGAATTAAAGATAATGCTGAGTAATTTTGTGAATCCACTGAATTCAAAAAAGGGCCCCTTGAAGGTCATTTTAATATCCCTGGTGCTATAATAATACCCATCTGGAGGTCAGCAGGAATGAAGCACAGCATGGCTGATATGAACGGAGGTAATTATAACTGTGCTGTGTTTTTCTATTAGCTCAATGAAAGAATAATCCAGCACCTGAGACGAGGTTACTAGTAAACAGCTGAATGGGCAATTTGCTTAATGATGTATAATTACTGCTCATAACTGTCTGAGAGCTATGGCACACGTGAGGAGGGGCCTATCTTTTAGCTTGGTGGATTGCGTTTGGAGTTTGGAATCGACAAGACCCCCACGCTCCTACACTCAAGCAGGTGCGTGCAAACCTCCGCCCAAACATCAGGCGAGGCCCCATTTCTCTACGCTGTTGCGGCTGTCATTAGTCAACCAACCCCTGAATCAAGCAGATGGCTGCTGCTAGGTTCACATTGCCAAAGGCTTGATGTTTACTCAGCCATTAACTCTCACAGAGTTAATGATTTCGAAGCCTCTGCTGCATTAAGATGTACAGTTGGACTTCATTTACAGAGGCGAACATCTGACTCTCAAATACTTGCTCAAATCTAAATTTGTAATGAAGGATTTTTCTCAATGAACATACTGCAGTTACAGATATTAGCAGGATTTCTCATGTGTCTGCTCTCCCTAGACACAAGGGTCCAAAAGACAAAATAGTAAAACGTGGGAGCAGGATGCAGCTGCAGGAGGTTGATCTTCATGTTTGCTACATGCATGTCTTTAGGTGCAGCACTCTTCTTTCTAAGATATAGACAGGCAGATAAAAGGAAACAACAGCAAAATTCATCACTCTTTTTTTTATGTCATGTTTGACTGAAATTTTATCCATCCATTTTTATCCCCCCATTAATATACTTTAGACTTCTAGGGTGTGATCTTTACGCATGCAGCATGGATTGATCAACCTTGAATCTTCAATTGATCTGAGACATACTGTACATCTTTGAAATCTTTGAAATTTGAAAGGCAAACAGGTCAGGTCCATTCTGTATATGGTGTGCTAACCTGAGACAAAATAGTCTGATACTGTGCAGCAGCCTGTGATATTGGAATGAAAGTGGATACTCCAAATGTCGATGAGACCCACTGCATCCAATCCTCCAGGATGAAGCTTAAAAAAATAGGAACTGCTTAAGTACTTTGATGGTAGGTAGAATGCCCAGTGGGAGCTGGGGGTCTTTTAGCCGTAGAACCCCCTGAAGATTTTTTTTTTCCCATGAATCTTTTTCTTGGAGTTTTTAATGTTCTCTCCTCATAGCCATTGACCATAGCATTGAACTTATCATTCTTCAGGCAGCCTGAAGAAGGGGCCTGAGTTGCCTCAAAAGCTTGCATATTGTAATCTCCTTAGTTAGCCAATAAAGGTGTCATTTGACTTCTCACTACATTCACAACGGCTAACACAGTACAACACCCTAGTACTACAGAAAGTAATCAGGAAAAAAGACATAGTAAGAAATCAACAAAGAGTCAAAGAAGACCAAATCAAAAGTTAAAAATCAAACTGAAAATGTTAAGCATGAGTTGAAATTAGTAAAAAAAGTTTTAGAAGCAATTGAGAAAAAGGTGTTTTGAATCCACAACTGGATGAGAAAATGCTGACAACCTTTTAACCCGTCGTGTCATTAATGGGGGGTCATGACCGTTAAGGATACGTCCCCTGAAAATGCAGAGCTGTCCTAACGATAGGATGGCGAACGTGGCTGTGATTTACATAGCCAAAATGGCAGCCAAAACTGAATAAATTAATCAACAACAACAAAAATAAGACTCTGCTCACAAAACTCATGTCAGGGGCTAAGAAAAGGTGAAGAATAAGATGAGAATACTACACAAAAAAATGAAATAAAAAACCTATTTATAATGCTGTATCTCAATTTTGCACAGTCTGAATAAACTTGATTGTGCATCACCGTGCCCTGCAATGCACTGGTATCAAATCCAGGGCTGGCTCTGCCTGCTTGATAACCTGTAAAAAAATAATAAGCTTTTTCACATGGTTGGATAGTGCCAAGAGCTTGGCTATTCACATGAACCTAACTGGCACATAAAAGTGGTCACTGGGACAAGTTGTGAGGGAGACCCAGGGACTCGAACCTCTGTCTGCTCCTTCCCCAGTTTGAACACTGGCGATCTTGAGCAGGAATGTTGACTTTGTGCCACTGCTTAATGGAACCAGGAAAATGAGGACAAAACTGTTTCAAATAAGAACATCGTCCATCCAAAGAAATGTTTAATTGGGTTTGTTCATTGGTACCCACAACTCTTTTTTGTGGCCATTTGTGCTTTTATTTTAAGGAACATATTACAGTAACTGTACAGAATACAGATGTGTTGATTTTTTTTTTTGCACCCTGAAAACATCTGCAGCATTCCCCTGTGCAGGATTTGTTTGTATCTCCACCACTTTGAAATTAAATCAAACAAGAAAAGTTTTATCCCTTGGCAATGACAACCTTATTCAAGCAGTCATCATGAAAGGCAGTTCTCAGCATTTGGAGGATTTCCAGGCAGTGGTTTCCAATCTCAGAGCTTGGCGCCCACTGTGGCTGCAGTTTCTCCATCACAGAGTCATTTTCCCTCTAATTGATTTCATTGTTTAATTTGCTTCCTTTATTTTCCTCTTCTCTTTTTCTGCATTTAGAAAAGGGCAGTTGTGTGAGATTTACATTTAAAAATTTAGTTCTTAAACCTATTTTATTTTTTTCTTATTAATACACATTTTTTCTGTGATTTAATGTTGGGGAGTTGTATTGTTTGCTCCCTTAATTTTATACTAAAAATGACAATTAATGATGAGCGGAGTAGCCAAAGGGAGCAAATGATTCTGAATGCTGATAGGCTGCAGCCACTTCAGTGTTAAAACGTCCTGCCAGATCATTAAGGAACTATAGCTTAAATAACCAGAATACATCCAGACAAGGGATATGAAAACAATGATGTGTTATCAAACAAGGGGTCGAGAAATGGCCAGGATATGCCTTGAATGCAAATTATCGTAGTCAAATAAGGGAAAGCAGGGATCAAAAATAACAGAACACAAAACAAAACCAGGCAACCAAAGATTCCAAAACAGAGTTGTGAGTTAAAAACTGAAGTAACCAAAAACCTGAAAACCAATCCTAACACTAATAATAGCAATAATAATAATAATAAATTTTATTTATATAGCACCTTTCCCATAACACTAGGGCTTGCCTAGGAAGAAGCTAACTAGAACTATTAAGGATTAGAGAGTTTTGTATCCTCTGAGGGATAATTTGAAAGTACGAATGGCATCATATTTATATTCAACATCCTGTGACGTGACAAGTCGGATAACACTGTCATGTAATCAGGACTGCTAATATTGTGTGAATAATGAAAACTATACTAATGAAAATCAAATATAGCTTCTTAAATTCAATTCAAAATACAGCGCAGGCATCTGAATTAGATTCTTTTTGTAAAAAAACTTCAATGTCACAAAAATACACTCCTAAAAATGTATGTATACTGCATGATGATGAAGAAAATTTTAAAAACTAAGATAAAGAATACTAAATTATCCCACTACAACACACATACATGCATGCTGTATTCTAAGAAAATTTAGCAAAGCCAGTTTTGAAATTCCCGTTGTCAAGCTTTTCATCATTCAGTCAATTAGAGATAAAAATGGCTTACTGATTGTGAATCTGGTTGGAATAAAAAAAACTGTGAGTACAAGGGGGTCTCCAGGACTGGGACTATAAAACCAGTGGTACAAGGTATGGAGACGTGGCTTGTTTCTGTTATAAATTAATTTTTTTGGTGCATCTCGCTGTCTTTTTATTCACTGACTATGACAGACAAAGTCTAAAGCTGCATCCACACCACTATGTTTTGGTTTTAAAAACGCAGACATTTTCACCTTTTGTTCACACTACCTGGCCATTTTTAACCCCTGAAAACAGAGACTTTTGAAAAATGCCTTCCAGAGCTGTGTACCTCTGAAAAGTGGGATTCAGGGAAAAGTACAGTTTTGAAGATGCAGACTGTAGTTGCATTTTGATTGGTTTGTGTATACTACGTATCCCTTCCCTGATTGGATCCTGTTCATTACAATATTTCATATCCTGATTGGTAACACTTCATTGAAGAAAACCGCATTCCAACATAGCGGACAGAGAGGAGTTGCTTAGCTGTATGCATCTAAATTGTGTGTTGTACTGTTTGAATGTTGAGTACTTGTGCAAAGGGCAAATAATTCACCAGTCACTTTAGTTTTGTGATAAATCCTATGGCAGGTAGCATTACCATCCTTCGAAGGATTTTTCAACTGATGCACACATGCCACAGTGTATGTGAACAGCAACGTTATATGTGTTTTCGGTCATTTTAGTGTGGACGGAGATACTTTGATGACCAATGTGAAAATACTATCATTAATGTTTATGTTTAAAAATGCCTTTTTTAAGTGATAATTTAGTAATGTGAACATAAACTTCGATATTTTTGATCAGACCCCCTATGAAAAAGATCTTTACAATTTAAGAAAAGGTCCCTTTCAAGTGTAAATATCCAAATGGGTTATTCTGAAGGTCAGGCAAACATCTTAGAGCAGTTGTGTTGTTTATTAAACTATTCTTTAAACAAAATTTAAATAAGATGATAAGAAGTGTAGCCACCACACAGTGCTGTGACCCTCAGTAGTATAATATATGACTCCAATGCACCCTTTAGACCTTTTGTCTAAACAAAATTCCATGGACTCCGCCGTTGTCAATAACTTCACAACAGACAGAAAACACACTTTTGATCCACTTGCACCAGACACTCTTATACTCATGATGTGTTGCCTTCTTGAACTTTTCACATTTATTTCCTTAAAGAAGATAAGCCAACATGTAATCTATTTTTTGTATTTCTCTAGTACAGGGGTCGGTAACCTGTGGCAAGGGGAATGATTTTCAATGGCACTCTGACTGAATTGAAATATAGTAAAAAATTATATTTTAATTATACGTTTTGCGAATGCAACTAACGTAATATATTATTATATTTTAATTACAGTGTATGCATTCGTGCTCCACATCCCCAACCTATGTTGCGGCTCAAATGTAAATGGAACCCATGTGTTCAGTGCAGGCCTTGGTACATTAAAACAAACCTCTTTATCAAAGTAAACATCAGTCCACGTTTAAAAACACTGATGAGAAAAGTGAAGCTATAAAAAGGGCTGTTTCTGGCTTTAAGAAACAAACTACTTAATAATTGGAACCAAAAACAAAGCCACCTTGTAGCAGGGCTACATAATAGTATATTCTATGTCTGTGCTGAGTTTTGTTTTCATCGTCCCGTTCACTGTCCGTTATGTGTGTGTCAGTGAATGTTGTCTCCGTAAGTGCAGAGGGGAAGGATGATGATCAGAGACCGCGGCCCCAAGACGGAAATCACCTATTTACACACCAGATACATCCGGGAGTATTTTACATTTAAAAAAGAGGAGCGAAGGTGAAAGTCGTGAGGCCAGGAGAGAGAGAGAGAGAGAGGGAAGGAGGAAATGAAGACAATTTACCACCCATCTACAAACTCATCACTGCTATTTATTGTTTAATTCCACTGCCTGCCTTTTCAACTACCGACCCTACATCACGACAGCCAGAGCCGAGGAACCCTGGGGTTCAAATTCATTCCAACCATTGCCAGGACGTTTACGGTGAGGTCATTTAATTGTCAGGAGGAAGCACAATATCACCACAGCCAGTTTTCAGTACTGCAGGACTTTATTTTGGGACACATTTTTCACCACATTTTCAACTGCTGTGTTTATCCAATCCATGTTTGTATTTGTGTTGTGTGCTTTCATTTATTGTTTATGGGCAAGGCAGGGTTTAATGTAAATATTTGTATTATTATATATAGTAATTAGTCACTGGTGATTTTGGGATAAGTGGTGGTTTGCGTGCACATATATATTTATTATTGAATGTTTGTCTGTCTTTTATTCTCCAATATATCAATGTTTAATTTTACACACCTGTTTACTGTTTCTGGTTATTTCATTGTATCGGGAAAAATAAGACAACATGTAAGGAGTGAGGCTTGTTATTAGAGCAAGAAACCTCAGGTAATCCAAGGTATAAGTCTTGGTAGTGTAGTGTCGGTCTGGGTAAGGGGTCGGTAAGAAGGTCTCCATGTAGACCAATTTTCTAGAAGAGCATACCAAGCTTCAACGTGATAAACAGAAACTGAGATCAAAGAAAAGCATAAAACAAGTTTGTGGCTTTGGCATTGGCGAACATGATTGCAATAAAGTTCAGATATTGGAACACCAAGTTACATCTCCAATTTCCAAATTAATGGATTTAGGAATCAGAAAACAGACTATGTTTGCGGAATAAGGATAAAAGAAAATGCAAACAATAGCAATCCAATACAATTTTGGAAAAACCTGCGGCCATTTCTATTTCCCGGTTGCATGATTTATCTCCAGTGATTTACAAAGTGTTTATTCCTAAAGGAGACTATTCACTCCCAAACTCTTGATGATGAGGTTTCTCAAGTATTCTCACTATCGGTATGCTTGTACTATTCCCAATCAATCCTTTCAGGGCCAGTGGATTCATCCTTTCCCCAACTGTAGCCCAACAGCAACTCAAGCTAGGAAGGTGACGAGTCCTATAATGAGAACAGACTGTGAAGTGGAGTTGCAGCCATTCCTTCTGCAGCCAGCATGTCTCTAATAATTTACACATTATGAAATGTGATTTATGATGACCAATGACCAGCTCGAGCATAATGGCAATATCCAAGCTACTTGCAATACTACCTCTATAATGGCTTCTTCTTTGATCTCTTTCCTGCAGCCATTTCAGTTTAATCTCATTGTAACTTCCAGTGCTTGTTGGCTACCCTATTTCTCTTCTGCAAGATGGACTTCCAAATTTATACAACTTCTCTGAAGACTATTAATGGCTTATGGGTACCACCCCAGGGAATTAAAAAAAAATATGAAAGAGTAGCAAGAGATGATATGAGATATCATTAACCAGGGACATATCATGAAAAATCAAATAAATCTAAGAAACCAAAATGTTGCAGCCTAATATACAGTATTAACCCAAGAAACCAAAATATCAGAGCTTAATATACAGTATTAACTTAAGAAACCTAAATACCACAGTCAAAAGTATTTTAGAAAATCCTCACTTCTAAAAAGACCTTAAAAGCTAGGTACTGATCACAAGGTTTTCGGACATTTACTATAATTTTAGTAATGTTTCAACTTCTTTAATGCTTGTAATAATAATAATAATAATAACATTTATTTGTATAGCACATTTTCATACAAAAAAGTAGCTCAAAGAGCTTTACATAATGAAAAACAGTAAATAAAAAAAAAATATAACAACATAAGAAATTATAATAAGACAATATTAGTTAACATAAAAAAAGATTAAGGTCCGATGGCCAGGGTGGACAGAAAAAAAAAAAAAAAAACTCCAGACGGCTGGAGATAAAAATAAAATCTGCAGGGGTTCCAGGCCACGAGACCGCCCAGTCCCCTCTGAGCATTCTACCTAACATAAATGAAATAGTCCTCTTGTGTCTAGGGTTCTCACGGAAGGACTTGATGATGATGGACATGCAGACTTCTGGCTTTTAATTCTTCACTGTTGGAACATCATGGTGCTTTCAGTAAATGGTGGTGGCAAAAGGACACCGGAAAAAGAAACAGAAGAGAGAATAGGGGTTAGTACTGATTTTGGAGCTACCATGGATAGTTATTATAATGAATTGGATATACAGAGTATCAGGATTAAATTACAGTGAAATTATGAGAAGGCCATGTTAAAATAATGTGTTTTCAGCAGTTTTTTGAAGTGCTCCACTGTATTAGCCTGGTGAATTCCTATTGGTAGGCTATTCCAGATTTTAGGTGCATAACAGCAGAAGGCCGCCTCACCACTTCTTTTAAGTTTTGCTCTTTGGAATTCTAAGGAGACACTCATTTGAGGATCTGAGATTACGATTTGGAATATAAAATGTCAGACATTCCGAAATATAAAATGGGGCGAGATTATTTAAGGCTTTATAAACCATAAGCAGAATTATAAAGTCAATCCTGAATGACACAGGTAACCAGTGTAGTGACATCAAAACTGGAGAAATGTGCTCGGATTTTCTTTTCCTTGTTAGGATTCTAGCAGCTGCATTCTGCACTAGTTGCAAACGATTTATGTCTTTTTTGGGTATTCCTGAGTGGACTGCGTTACAGTAATCTAGTCGACTGAAAACAAATACGTGAACTAATTTCTCAGCATCTTTCAGTGATATAAGAGGTCTAACTTTTGCTATGTTTCTTAAGTGAAAAAATGCTGTCCTAGTGATCTGATTAATATGCGATTTAAAATTCAGATTACAGTCAACAGTTACCCCTAAGCTTTTTACCTCTGTCTTGACTTTTAATCCTAATATATCCAGTTTATTTCTAATAGCCTCATTGTATCTTTTATTGCCAATCACTAAGATTTCAGTTTTCTCTTTATTTAGGTTGAGAAAGTTACGATTCATCCATTCTGAAATACAAGTCAGACATTGTGTTAGTGAATCAAGAGAATCGGGGTCATCAGGTGCTATTGATAAATACAGCTGTGTGTCATCAGCATAGCTGTAGTAGCTCACGTTGTGCCCTGAGATAACCGGACCTACCGGAAGCATGTAGATTGAGAAGAGCAACGGACCCAGGATAGAGCCTTGTGGAACACCATATTGGATATCATGTGTCCCTGAGTTGTAATTACCACAACTAACAAAGAATGTTCTCCCTGCCAGGTAGGATTCAAACCAATTTAAGACACTGCCAGAGAGGCCCACCCATTGACTAAGGCGATTTCTAAGAATATAATGATCAATGGTGTCAAATGCGGCACTCAGATCTAAGAGGATGAGAACAGATAAATGCAATGTTTAGTGCAATGATTAGTGCAATGACTAAATCTGTGGTCAACACTGATCTTCACAGGATAGCAACAGGTGCCATGACCAACAACAAACCTACCGTGGACTACTGAAAATGGTGACGTCTAAGCAAGAAAACAATACATAAAATGGTGGCATGGATAAGTGCAATAATAAAATTTCATGAATGCATCTTTTAAATGACCTGAAAATCATAATACCGCAACTGTTTTCCCAAAACTTCTTTTTGCATCAAGCCAATACTAATGTTTCAATACCATTGTTATCTTCTGCTTCCAGTCTTGATGACATTATTATTTTGCTTTCACGCTTATGTGTCTATATTCACCCTTCCTGACATACCATTGCTGGTAGAAGAGCTGGACTCTCCTGCCTTTCCATGTTGTCACAAGGCATCTTGTATGTCTTGGATGGTTCATGGCAGTTTGTTTTTTCTCTCTTGGGGTGATATGGAAATGCTATTTTTAATTGCTCAATGTATTTATTAAGTTGTACTATTCTCAAGCTATTACTGTAGTGGACTTCATTTTCAATAGACCTTCTTTGCAATCTGTTTTCTGATGATGTGACCAGATTGTCTTTCCTGTACAACATAGTGGGCAAGGGGTTTAATGTGTTACATTTATTTGAATCATTCTGGCAGATATGGCATTTTTTCATGGAGTAGTCTGTTGATTGGTTCAGGGTTTCATGTGGGTGCATTTGCAGGTAGAAGCCCTGAGAGTACTTTCTGATCTTTGAGCTGTCCATTGAGAATGAGGGGGGCAGTGGCACTGATGTGCCCTGTTTTCATTATTTGTTCAAATCCTTTCTTTCAATTACTAGTAACATGTAACAGGAACATCAACATTCCCTGTGATGCTGCAGCTTCCTCAGTCAACTCTGATGAAAAAAATAGGGATTGCATTCTTACAGGAATCCAGACTATCAGCTTAGGATGTACCTTGTGTCACGCACGAGCGTATAGGGAGCCACTTAAAGACCCAACGGGCACCGTGGCATATCGTACCAGGGGTCAACGACAGGGTACTAAACTCTCTTTCTTTATTGCTTCAGAAAGAATGAAGCACCACTGCTGTGAATTCACCCAATCTTGCTAGAGAAACAAGCCACTTCCGGGTTCCGTCCTTCCCTCTGGTCCCCTTCTGATGACATCATTACTCCCATCTACCACCATGGATCCTTCCCAGCATTCCGTCTGTCTACTTCTAGTCTCACCCCATAAATTGTCCGCCTGTCAATTCCATCATTGTCTGTTGTACTCTTATGAAAAGCACTGACCAGAATACCTTTCAGTATACAGGGCTGGAAACCCCACACCTTTATGCTTGTGTTTGTTTCTTTATTACACTTGATTTACAAAAAAGTTATTTTGTTGCCTCTTCTTTTGTAACATATGTAAGTGTAGCATGTTCTTCTACCTTTCACGTGCATTGGTCTTCATATTCTCCTTCATATTTTCAGTACTCCTACTGCCTTCTTCAGCTCACCTGTGCCCTTACAAATCTCCCACTTTTTTCCGTTTTCCCATCACCTACTAGAGTTCCTTTTTACTCCTATACCGTATATAGTTTTCATTACCCAATTTTTCTGTACCCCGCCATACCTCCCTCGTCTTCACTAATTTCCCATTTCCTTATCTAACTTTTCATTGCCCTTGACCTGCTTATCACTTTTCTCTTCATCCCATTCTTTTCCATTCTACTACCCCTTCAATCTCTCCAAATTATTCCCTTCATTCTCTCTATCCATATCAGCAAATGATGTGGCACAGCAAGGTTTGTTGCACATTACAGGAATAGAAAGAGAAAGTGATCTGGAAAATTAGATAGGAGGCCTCCAATTTCTTGCTTTGCTATGGAAATCTGGCTTGCTGAGAGTTGGCACAAAAACTCACGGATCATCTGCCAGCCCTTCAAACCCTGACCTCGCAATTACAAAGCTCCCAGGCACTACTGAGAAGATATATCTGCAGATAAGAACTGGCATCTTAAGAATCCAAAAGCATTACCATGAATTGCTGGCTCGCTAATCGATGCATAAAATCTGATTTGCTCCTGAGAGCAATTGTCTTTTTAAGCTTAATTTACTCAAAAATCAATATAACTTTACAAAATTAATTTGCTAGAAAATGTACCATCAACAGTGTGTCTGCATGCAGAGAGAGTCATGTACCAAGAAAACGTGAAGAGGCACAGGACTCACAAGGGAAATCATGTTCATTACACTACAAAACACTTAACATCAGATTTCCATTCCAGAGTGACCCCTCCACCATGTAACTTCCTCCAAGACCATGATGTGCAAATGCAGATGATCTGTTTATTTTTCTGTGATCAGGTGTAAAAGCAACTGGCTTTGCAGCTGTGAGTACCTTCGAAGCATGAATAATGAGGATGGGGTGGTTTCAAACGACATCAGTCAGGAGGCAGGATTCTGATCATTCTATGCAGCAAGTACTGTTTTGATACAGGAGATGGCATCAAAAATAAACCATTTTACTAGAAGTCTTCCGATTAAATCTAGACAACATGTTTAATGTCAAGATTCCAGTGCGTGAAGGCCGCTTTTTTGGTTTAACAAAGAGTTTTACATTTTTGCATTGTATATGGCAATGTTTGTCTTAGCAAAAACATGACAGGTCATCAAAGTTGGGACATTTTTAAGCAATTACTGAGGTTCTCTTGTCTCATCACTTCCTACCTCACTCTATGATTGAATGGAACTACCTTTTCACTGCATTGGAGAAATTTGGGTTTGGCCTGAATATTTGTGCATGGATCAAACTACTGTATACCAATCCAGAAGCTTCAGTTTGTATTAACAACATTTGCTCAGACTACTTTAAACTAGAACGTGGCACCAGACAAGGATGCCCCTTGTCACCACTGCTGTTTGCAATTGCCATTGAACCACTGGCAGTTCACTGTCGAAATTCTTATCAGATAAAGGGAATTATCAGAGAATTGGAACAGAAAATTTCTCTATATGCAGATGATATGGTTTTATATATACCAGACCCAGAAAACACTGCGCCTGCAGTTTTAACAGCACTTACAGAATTTCAAAAGATCTCTGGTCTCAGAATTAATTTGAATAAAAGTATACTCTTTCCAGTGAATTCACAAGCATATAATATTAGATTGGACACCCTATGTTTTACCATAGCAGATCAGTTTAAATACCTAGGGGTAAATATCACAAGTAAACACAAAGCTCTTTATCAACAAAATTTCTCCGTCTGTATGGAAAAGATTAAGCAAGACTTGCATAGATGGTCAACCCTTCATCTCACTCTAGCTGGAAGAATTAACGTTGTTAAGATGAATATCCTTCCTAAGCTTCTTTTTTTATTTCAAAACATTCCAATATACATCAATAAATCATTTTTTAAGCAATTAGACTCAATCATAACTTCATTTATTTGGAACTGAAAACATTCACGTGAGTGATCCTACAAAGACCTCAGCTAGAAGGTGGCATGGCTCTACCTACCTAATTTTCAGTTTTATTACTGGACAGCAAACATACAAGCTATAAGAACCTGGACACGAATAGATGAACATACACAGGCTTGGTCCGCAATAGAAATAAAGTCCTGTAGTACTTCTTTATAGTTCCTGCTCTGCGCTCCAATAAATGCAAGTTATCGCAAATATACTAATAACCCAATTATGCTTCACTCACTCAGAATATGGAATCAATGTTGAAAGCAATTTAAGATGGAAAATCTTTTATTCGTGGCACCTCTGCAGGAGAACCACCTCTTTCAACCCTTGCAAACATATCTAATTTTTAATATCTGGAAAAGATTTCGGATTAAATTGCTCAGAGATCTTTATATAGACAATATCTTTGCATCCTTTGAACAATTACATTCCAAATATAACCTCCCAGCTGCACATTTCTTTCACTATCTTCAAATTAGAAACTTTGTTAAACAGAACCTGCCCGATTTTCCTCACCTCGTACCCTCCACCATGTTGGAAAAAATACTGCTCAATTTTGAGGACTTAGACACCATTTCTGCAATATATAAAATTTTATTAGAGTCCCTTCCTTTCAAAGATTCAAGAGGACATTGGGAAGAAGATCTCTTAATTAATATATCAGAAAAGGAGTGGAAGGTAGCAATGCAGAGAATTCACTCGAGCTCCATATGCGCAAAGCATAGAATTATTCAACTCAAAATTATATATCGAGCTCATCTGTCTCGCTTAAAACTGTCCAAAATATTTCCAGGGCAAGATCCAACCTGCGAACGCTGCAACCAAGCTCCTGCCTCACTGGGTCACATGTTTTGGACCTGCAAAAAATTAACATCATTTTGGACCAAAATTTTTAAGTGCCTTTCTGACAGCCTTGGTGTCACAATCCCTCCTAACCCATTAATAGCTGTGTTTGGTGTTCTTCCAGATGGACTTGAAGTGAAGAAGGACAAGCAAACGGTGATTGCATTCACTACGCTTTTGGCACGCAGACTTATTTTGTTAAATTGGAAAAATCCTAACTCTCCTCTGATAAGTCAGTCGGAAGCCAGTGTTTTATATTATTTGAAATTGGAACAAATCAAATTCTCAGTTAGAGGATCTGTACAGAACCTTTTTCAAAACCTGGCAGGATCTAATCAATATTATTTTAGAATAAGAAGAAATAATTATTTCCGCATTTCTTTTCCTTCTCCATTTATCTTTATTGCCCTATTAAACTCAACAATTTTGGTATGTTTACAAGCTTTAAGTATTACTCCTTTGGCTATGCGCTCCTTCTCAGGGGTGGGGTTTGATTTGTTTTTAATCCTATTTTTTGTAAAAATTTATCTATTTGTATGGAATGATTACAATAAAATTAATAAAATATAAAAAAAAAGTAATGGGCACACTGTGTGTCCAGCAA
The DNA here is from genome assembly GCF_900747795.2 of Erpetoichthys calabaricus. Taxonomy (NCBI): domain Eukaryota; kingdom Metazoa; phylum Chordata; class Cladistia; order Polypteriformes; family Polypteridae; genus Erpetoichthys; species Erpetoichthys calabaricus. The sequence continues at coordinate 64,464,874 of NC_041409.2, forward strand.
GAGCACCAACTGTGTCCTTGTAAATGTATCTGATCTAATTTTACAGAGGAAATGTATTGAAGGCCTTGAGAAAAAGTCCATTTTAGAAATTGCTCAGCAATTGAATGCATCTCTTCTCACTATGAGAATGAAAACAAGCCGCATGTTAGACAAACAAGTAAGAATTTCACTGTACTCTGCATATGTGAGAATATTAACACTACAATTTGTACAACTACTGTCAGGCACAGCAGCAGAACACATACAGTCATGTGATAAAGTAAGTCCACCCAATTGGAATCATTGACATTTATAACATTTTTGAATAAGCCAACAGTAGATCTTCAAATAAAATAGTATCTACAGGTAAAGGTGATATAACTAAACAAATGACACATAAAATTGACATTGTGTATTTATACTCGTATTCTAAATTAACAAAAATGCAGATTTGTCACCTGAAAAAAGTTAGTCCACCTCTACATTAATCACGACTTCAGATCCATAAATTTCAGATCAGTTGTCCAGATTAGGTGGAAATTATTATCACATCCTTAGGGAGTATGCAGGTGGACAGTGTCTTGTTTAAATCACAGCTATTGATGTGTCCACTTTACTACTGAAGTGTGTGTTGTCATCATGCAAGATCAAATGAGCTCTCTACAGCCACCAGAAAGAAGGATGTGAATGAGTCTGGCAAAGGATTAAAAAAAATTCTGTAAATTATTTGAAATCAATCATTCTACTGTAAGAAAAATTATCTACAAGTGGCTTAGATTTCAAACAACTGCTAATTTGTCCAGGACTGGATGGCTCAGTAAATTCAGCCCAACAAGAGCTGACTATTTAATACTAAAAGAAGTCTCCAAGAACTCCAAAATCTCAATATGGGATCTGAAGTTAGTTGGTTTCAAAGTCCATACATCTTCAATCAGAAAGAGATGGCACAAAATTGAGCTGCATTCAAGATGTGCCTAGGAAAAGACCTTTGCTGTTCAATACGAACATTAGAGCAAGACTACAGTTTGCCATTGAAGAGCCAGGCAAAGATAAGGCCTCCTGAAACAATGTGCTCTGGACAGATGAATCAAGGATAGAGTTGTTTGGTCATAGTAACAGTAGACATGTTTGACACAAACCAAAGACAGAACCTCCTCATACCAGAGCTGTGAAGCATGGTGGTGGAAATTTTATGGGTTGCTTTTTGTCTCCGGGCCTGGAATGTTGTAGTTTTAGAGTCAACTCTGAATTCTGCATAATAACAAAGTGTGCTTGAGGGGAATGTGAGGCAATCTGTCCAAAAGTTGAAGTTAAACTGGGAATGGACCTCTCAATATGATAATGATCTGAAGCGTACCAGCAAATCCACCAAGGAATGGCTCAAAAAGAAGAAATGGATGGTTAAGGACTGGCCTGGTCTAAGCCTTGATTTGAATATCCTTGAACTGATGTGGGGAGCTTAAAAATGGGCAGCAGATGCAAGAAAACCCACAAACATCTTGTAAATTAGGGAATTTTGCATGGAGGAGTGGTCAATAAGTTTACCTAGTCAGAGACTGGTGGGCAGTTATGCAAAACGCCTACAATAAGTCATTTGTGCTACAGGGGTCAATACCAGCTTCTGAGGGAAAGGGGGTCTTACATTTTCACCAGCTGACCATTACATCTATTGATATTTTTGATAAAGAAAAGTTAAGTATTCCTTGTCCTTTTATTCTAGTATATCACCTTTATCTAGAGGCACTGTTTGAATGAAGATCTATTGTTTGCTTGTTCAAATATGTTGAAAACATTAACAATACTTGACTGTATGTTCACACAGTCAGTGTGTTCTAGTAGTAAAACATGATGTAGCCAATCCAAGGCTCACCATTGACTCAAAAGTTACCTCTGACTGCTCTAAAACTGCAACAATGTTTAAGAACGTGAACTGATACTGTGATTAATACTTCAAGTCATTTTGTGTACAGCATAGGAAATTGTATCTGACAGCGAGTGTTCGAATCTAAAGACTCAGATTAAAACAAGAAAGCAATAGTTTTATTATAAGTAAGAGGTCAATAAAATGGAGGCATTAGTCTCACCTTTACAGGCATTGGAGGATCAGGCTTCTGCTCTGCTCTCTGTCACCTTATCACCAGCTTTCCTTTGCCCCTCGTATCACAAATAAAGGTGACAGAATATGAAGAGTCTTTAACTTTCACTTGGTATGTGGTGGATCAGAATATTAGCCCCCTGAGGTCACCTTTCAGTAAGCCCAGTCTGAGCCTCCATACATACTGACTTACGCAAAAAGTACAAAACATCAGAAGATTATTACTAAACCATACTCCATTTAACTGTGCTTCCTTAAATATGGGACTCTGACAAGCCCTTCATACTGAATCTGCATTATCTTTAAAAGAGTCGATTCTGTTCCCCACAATGAGCTGCTCAGACCACAGGTACTATCTGTCATGCAGAGCCACGCTTGGAGGGTCCTGCCGCCAGAGTATGGTCTCTTGGGGGCTGACCGATGACAGCAAGCTGCACTCCAGGCAGGTTTGGTATTTGCTAATGATTCCATTTAGCTTCCTGATGTCTTTTCTATACTTTCTTTGTACTCAGCTTTATTTTGTATCGATTTTACTCAGTCCTCTCTGCCCAAACAGATAAAACCCTCTGACATGCAGACACCTGCAAAAAGAACCATTTTTCTTAGTTCCTCTCTGTCTTATTTCAGTGGTGCAGAATGAATTTATATTGTCTTTTTGAAGGAAGGGCAAGATGCTCAAAGACAATGGTAGGAAGAATGTTTGTCTGCACTTGGCACATTTCTTTAAGTACTACAGGAAAAGTAAAGTTAAGAAAGACAGAATCATAAAGACCTACGGTAGTTACCTTATGTGGGCCTAACTGACTAGGGTAGCTGCCTTTGGGCGTTCATTTCACCTCCACAAACTGGCCTTTTAGAGATGACCCCACAAGCTTTGTTGTTCTCTGCCTCCCACCTCCAAGCTCCTGGACTACTGGCATGTGGGAAACATTTATTCCCTGACCGGGGGTCATTACTGGCATTTCTATCAGTAACAGTAAGGCTGGAGTGAAGCCTCAGGATTTGCACTGGTATCTGGAAGGTTGCCAGTTCAAATCCCATTACTTGACCAGAAGGGATCCTCTACTCCATTGGGCCCTTAACCTGAAAATTGCTCCTGGGGCACTGTACAATGGCTAACCCTGCACTGTGACCCTCAGGGGTCATGCAAAAAGACAATTTCCACTCCAGGATTAACAAAGTATATCAAACACGGATCATGCTGTCCATGGACTTCTGGCAGCTAGCATCTAATCTCTTGTATTAATAAGAATATGATCAATGTGAAGGTCATTCTGAGATATTTATCAGCCTTTGACAACTTCAAAGTCTCCCTCAGTGACACCAGGAACATCGATGTCAACGAATACCAACCAAACTCAATAACTTCATGTGATATCACCAGCTCAACTAAGAACTCTGACTTCTCAGTGAATCTAGGCTCTTTAAAACCTATTCCATCATCTTCTGTTATCACCTTTAAGTCACACTTTACAGCATTTTAGATGTCATAACATTGACAGGACCAAGACTGGACATACACCGGGACCTCAACAGACATGAAAACCACATCTAAAATACAGTGGTGTGAAAAACTATTTGCCCCCTTCCTGATTTCTTATTCTTTTGCATGTTTGTCACACAAAATGTTTCTGATCATCAAACACATTTAACCATTAGTCAAATATAACACAAGTAAACACAAAATGCAGTTTGTAAATGGTGGTTTTTATTATTTAGGGAGAAAAAAAAATCCAAACCTACATGGCCCTGTGTGAAAAAGTAATTGCCCCCTGAACCTAATAACTGGTTGGGCCACCCTTAGCAGCAATAACTGCAATCAAGCGTTTGCGATAACTTGCAATGAGTCTTTTACAGCGCTCTGGAGGAATTTTGGCCCACTCATCTTTGCTAAATTGTTGTAATTCAGCTTTATTTGAGGGTTTTCTAGCATGAACCGCCTTTTTAAGGTCATGCCATAGCATCTCAATTGGATTCAGGTCAGGACTTTGACTAGGCCACTCCAAAGTCTTCATTTTGTTTTTCTTCAGCCATTCAGAGGTGGATTTGCTGGTGTGTTTTGGGTCATTGTCCTGTTGCAGCACCCAAGATCGCTTCAGCTTGAGTTGACGAACAGATGGCCGGACATTCTCCTTCAGGATTTTTTGGTAGACAGTAGAATTCATGGTTCCATCTATCACAGCAAGCCTTCCAGGTCCTGAAGCAGCAAAACAACCCCAGACCATCACACTACCACCACCATATTTTACTGTTGGTATGATGTTCTTTTTCTGAAATGCTGTGTTCCTTTTACGCCAGATGTAACGGGACATTTGCCTTCCAAAAAGTTCAACTTTTGACTCATCAGTCCACAAGGTATTTTCCCAAAAGTCTTGGCAATCATTGAGATGTTTCTTAGCAAAATTGAGACGAGCCCTAATGTTCTTTTTGCTTAACAGTGGTTTGCGTCTTGGAAATCTGCCATGCAGGCCGTTTTTGCCCAGTCTCTTTCTTATGGTGGAGTCGTGAACACTGACCTTAATTGAGGCAAGTGAGGCCTGCAGTTCTTTAGACGTTGTCCTGGGGTCTTTTGTGACCTCTCGGATGAGTCGTCTCTGCGCTCTTGGGGTAATTTTGGTCGGCCGGCCACTCCTGGGAAGGTTCACCACTGTTCCATGTTTTTGCCATTTGTGGATAATGGCTCTCACTGTGGTTCGCTGGAGTCCCAAAGCTTTAGAAATGGCTTTATAACCTTTACCAGACTGATAGATCTCAATTACTTCTGTTCTCATTTGTTCCTGAATTTCTTTGGATCTTGGCATGATGTCTAGCTTTTGAGGTGCTTTTGGTCTACTTCTCTGTGTCAGGCAGCTCCTATTTAATTGATTTCTTGATTGAAACAGGTGTGGCAGTAATCAGGCCTGGGGGTGGCTACGGAAATTGAACTCAGGTGTGATACACCACAGTTAGGTTATTTTTTTAACAAGGGGGCAATTACTTTTTCACACAGGGCCATGTAGGTTTGGATTTTTTTTCTCCCTAAATAATAAACACCATCATTTAAAAACTGCATTTTGTGTTTACGTGTGTTATATTTGACTAATGGTTAAATGTGTTTGATGATCAGAAACATTTTGTGTGACAAACATGCAAAAGAATAAGAAATCAGGAAGGGGGCAAATAGTTTTTCACACCACTGTACACATTGAAAATTGTCTGTCGTCCTGCCCTGTATTGTTCACAATGCTTACTTTGTGTTCAGCTCACTGGTCAAATTTAAATTGCACATATTCTTAACTCAAGCCAATAAAATGAGAATATCAGAAACCCTTTGGCAAGATCAGGCTTTGCTACCCAATAAAGCTCATCAGCTCTTATTCAAGTAACAATTCCGATGCAATACAAAGGCGAGAGTTGAAGCTCCTCAATATACTGCTCTCATCTATTAGTTAACAAATGGCATCCACCCTACTAAGCCCCTTAAAACATTCACCTCTTGGACGTTTCCATATTGTATTGTTATGCTACATGGAATCATTGTGAATTTAGTTTGATCGACAGAAAAGGACTCTTTAATGTCAAAATGAAAAGAGACTGCTGCAAAGTGGTCAAAATAATTACAATTGTAAAACACAAAATAATGCATCACATAAGTATTCACCCCTTAATATGGCAAACCTAAATTATCATTGTGACAGCCAATTGGATATAGAGGTCACAAAATTAGTTCAATGTAGATCACCTGTCTGGGATTTCGGTTTATTGGCTTATAAATGTATCTTATCTGAAAGGTCCAACTTGTGGTGAATCTGTATGATGGCCTAACCAACATGCCAAGCAAATCCATGAAAAAGGGATTGAAAAGCACAGGGGATGAACACAAGTTCAGTAAATATCCAAGTCACTGAATATCCGCTGGAGTCCAGTTAAATCATTTGTTAAGAAATGGAAAGACTTTGGCACAGAGCAGGTGGTCCACAAAAACTGAGTGATACTGCAAGAAACAAAATTAGTGAGGGAGGCCACCAAGAAACCTATGAGATCTCCTGAGGAGTTATAAGCTACTGTGGATTATATTGTAAAGACTGTGCAGACAACAACTGCTGCCCAGATTCTTCACCAGTCTCACCTTTATGGGAGAGTGGCAAAGAGAAAGCGGCTGATAAAAAAAATGCACTTAATATCTTTTCTAGAATTTTCCAGATGGAACATGGGAGACTCTGAATTTATCTGGAAGAAGGATCTGTGATCTAATTACACCAAAATTAAACTATTTGGCCTTCAGACTGAATGCCATATTTGATACACACCTCACATTATGAAACACACACACACCATCCCCAATGTGAAGCACAGTGGTGGCTCATTAGGCTGTAGGGGATGCTTCTCTGCAGCAGGTCCTACAAGTCTTGTGAGGGGTGAAGGAAAAATGAAAGCATCACAATATAGGGAAATCGTGGAGGAAAACCTGATGCAGTCTGCAAGAAATCTGCACCTTGGGAAAGATTTGTTTACAGCAAGACAACAACAACAAGAATTAAGTGATAGCTACACAGGAATGGTCTTAAACAACAATGTCTACAAAAGCTTCACCAAAGTCAACCTAACCTGTGAAATTGCCTGCTGAGGTAAAAAAAATGGGGAACACGTTTCTAAAGTTCAATATATACAGAAATGCTCCAAAATATATCAAGAGTGCCCCTCAAGGAATGGGATGACCGTAAACCTCTGGCTTGTAAAGAGCAAGGCTATAACAAATCTTTAATAATGGAGAATTGACTACCAAAAAAAATAGAAAAATAACAAAACATTCGTAAAATCACAAAGAAGGCAAAAAGGATTTGCCTAAAAGGGAAGCCACAGCAGCCAAGTCCCAAAGCAAATCCAGAAATCAAAAAACCATAGAGAGCAGCAACCTTCAGAAATCCAATAAAGCAACAGAAAGGTAATACTCACAAAACAAAACTCCTTTATGAATGAATCTCAAGGAACTCCTTTAAAGGCTGGCAGGAGTTTCCTAGCAGCGAGTGGAGGGTGGTCTCATCTCTTGGCCATGCACTCATAAAATATTAGAAAAATAGTATAACATCATTACATACAAAGAAACTAAATAATGCATAAAAAGAATGAAATTAACAGGAAATTCATTATTTAACAAATAATGAATGGAAAGAACAATGTTAACAGAAGTGATTAAAAACAATGAACAATTTTTAAAAAGGAACAAAAAAGACTGAAAAAATAAATTTAAACATAAGTCATGGGAGGAACATTGGCTAAAACTTAAAACAAACAAATCCAAATTAGAATCCAATATCTTATAGCAAATGCAGGGGTCAAAAGCCAGTAAATTCAAACATAAAGTACAGATCATAAAAATAGAATTTGAGAACAACAATGAAATGCTGAATCTCCGATGTAACTGTAGCCTCCCCTCAGATACTAAGCCAGTGCCCCTGGTGCCTGATTTGGTTGCTCTACCTCTTTTTGTTCTACAGAAAGGAGACAGGGCAGATAACTGACAAAACATTTCTGTGACTCATTAGACTCTCAGCCCAGTGCCCAAGCTTCAGATTCTCAAAACTAAATATTTAAATCTTGAGTATTTAAAGTTAGTGTATAATTATTTAGACTTTTTATTTAATTTTGCACTCTCCTTTAGTGATTTTCTTATTTAATAGAAAATCATTATTTAATGATGACAATATCATTTTTAAGATGAAATGCAGCAAAATATATTTATTACATTATACAGATAAAATGTTAGCATCATTCAAATAATCTATATTGTTAATAATTAAATATGTGAGGACACGGTGTCGCAACACTAGCTAGTTCAGGGATTGTTCCTGCCTCACGCTGTATTCTTGCTGGGGCTGGCGCAACACTGGAAGGATAGATGGATAGAATAATTAAACATGTACTACGAAGATATTTCAATGTTCCTTAAAAGTTTTGAAGAATTGGAGTTCTAAGCGTACAGATGGCTTGACTTTAATTACATAGTTGACTGTGTGGCGATTGGTTACTTGGAGAAAGAAAAGGAAGGACAGGAATTGGGGGTTAGTACGTTTGAAAGAGACAGTACTGCTGCAATAAATTATTTCATTGAAGGTCGCGCACGGTACAGCAAGGATCTTGCGGGAGACAAGAACAATCTCTGGCCAGCTCATCACTATCACTGTGCCACCGTGTTCCCATGTTTAATAACATGCTTTAACTCCTATCATCATGAAAATGATATCAAATATACATCTCGGTATTTTAATTATTCAGAGAGCTGTAATATCACGAATGTAATGGATTCTGTGTCCAGTCGAAGGAAGAGAAAGCCCGTTTAAGAAGCACATAGTGATTCACACACATAGAGCACATAGAAGAACACATACAAAACAAAGCATTTAACATGCTACTTTAGTTACAATGGTTTTGAGAAACTAGTAAATTAAGCAATTCAAAGATGAAGTTTATGATGTTCTACTTTCATGACAAAATAAACTACGTAATTAAAGTGGAAATTTAGAGATTAAAGTTGATATTTCGAGCTTTTTTCTCACTGTGTCCCTATTTTTTTGTCTTTTCTCTGTACCCTAATAAGCTTTCATATGACACTCAGACGGTGGGCTATGACTCGCCTTTTCATGGCGACATTGATATCTGACAACTTCTTTCTTATTTTGGGCACTGTGCAACTTTGTGAACTTGAGCTTTCGAGTTTCTCTGACACTCTATGTCACTCGAGTAACTTCCTTTTGTTGTTTATACCACTGTTTAAACCAACAAATAGTACATTTTTCCTTGCCTCCACTTAGTATTCGCTGAAATTCTTCTATTTTCCCCTGTGCTTTTGCTATTGCCTTTTCACAGAACGCTGAGCTTAAGGGCTATTTATATTGATTTGCATATTCAAAGAAGCGTACTTCTGGGAGGAGTTTGGGAGTAGCAGCAGGTGCGTGCACATGCGTTACTTTTCATGCTGACCGGGATTTATGGAGTGGAAGAACATGGAAGTTGGCAAACGCACAGATTTATGCATCTGGAGTTTTTTGTGCATACACACATTTCCGCTTTTTTCCTTACGCCATGTTTTAGTGTGAATTCTACGCACTGCATTATGCATGAGACCCCTGGTCAGTCCCAAAATGGACTTTAGGCTTTATAAGTTCAAAAATACATTTAAATCTCCCAAATACAAAAAAATGTGCTTAAAGGGCGAGGGAAATTCATAAAACCTCTGAACTGAGGAAATAAAGCAAACAATGATTATTTTTAAAAAGGAGAAATTATTTATATTTACAAAAATAGGCCCAAAATGTCAAAGTAGGAAAAACAGTAAAAAGGGCAAAATGGGAATGCCTTAAAAGACAACCCAAAGCTTACAAATCCAGATCTGCAAACCAGTAATCAGAACCCAACAACTATAAGTAAAAATCCAATAAATTAAGACTCAAAAGCAATACACACAAAATGATGTTAAACCTTGAACATTCAATGAACCTGTGAGGGACTCATCTCCTCCGCCAGAATATAAAGGCTATGGGTGCAGTTACATGGCCACACTGTGATGCCCCATGCCTATGGGACCTCAGCACGACCTTGAAACCTTGGTATCTAGTGGTTCGTAGACTGAATTGATCAGTGGTGAAGAGAGTTAATACAAGGACAAAAATAAACTGTAAAAAAATTAAAGCCTTTATTTACAGGTGCTCATAAGAAATACCAAAATTTTCATTCAAAAATCAAGTGTAAGGTCACGCAGTTATTTATAAAACGCAGACCTTAGCAATGACGCACACTGAAAGAAAATTAATTACAAAGAAAATATTTACAAAAGAAAATCAATCTTTCCTTCTTCTTCCACAAAAAATAAAAAAGAAAACTATTCACAAAACTAAACAAATGTCTATCTCACTTGTTTTCAGCCTCACTAATTACTCCTGTGACTTTGCTTCCTGCTCTCTTCTCCCTTCTCTTATCTCACTGCTCAGAAACATTACACTACCCTATCTGGCTGGAAAAAAAATAATATCTCTAGTGTTCACCATGTTCTTTTATATGGCTTCGGGGGTGGCATGATCAATCACTGATGATGCTTAACCCATCCCCATCAATTGGAGTGCACGTCACATGCTCTCTCAATCAGGAACTCTACACTTACGAGTTTATACACTCAGCAGTGGGTGCATGTCCACAGCTAGATAAGCTTCAACACTCTATTTCTCTCTCCAGTAAGTATTGCCACTATTAGTCCTGGGACTTCAAACTCTTTTTACATCTTTCCCCTACTGACATACTAACACTCTCCAATGAACTAATGAATAACATGGGCTGCTGTCTTTAATGGCCCAGAAGTCCATGTAGATCAGGCAGCATTTCACAATTGTGTGTGCCTCGGGTGAGCGCACTTGTGCAGCTGCATAGCCATCAGCTTACTGGAGGCCACTTGCATCATCTCATTTTGTTAAAGGTACCACTATTTATAACAGTGAACACAGATAGATAACTAGATTACATTCCGTGACATGACCCATCACATTCACCTGTTGCGGTTCCTCCTAGCAAATACAGTTAATGTAGCCTTAAAGCTCATATACACAATTTATAGTAATGTTAGCAAAAATTACATAATAATAAAAATTGAAAGAATAAATCCTGAATGAAACATAGCAGCTGACACTTGTCATTAGGTGTCATAGTTGGCATTGTGACAACATTTTGTTCAAGATTGTGGATATTTGTCAATGTTTTGTTTAATATCTTGGTTCTTGCAATTTTTTACTTCACAACTTTCAAAATTTAACTTCTTTTTCATGTTTTGGGCTTGATGCATGGTATTCTGTCTCTATAAAGAAAATATTTATAACATTTACTGACCATAAGTTTAGCCTTGCGGTTAGGTTCCTGGTGCACAGTTTTGACAATGTTTCCATCTTCTGGTCCTTGAATTTTACTTAAAACTAGGGGGCTCTGCCCCCTGCTCGCTTCGCTCGCCCACCTCCGGGTATGGTTTACCGGATATACAATTAAAAGAGATTATTAGTTTCATGGGAATTGTTACATATGCATTATTTTCACTTTTATTTTAAAACTTTTGCAAAAACAATACTTTATTTCTGGCCCTGGGCGTGGTTACATCACTTTCTTGCAGGACGTATAAGGCCCGAGTTATACTGCATTGGACGCTCCTGCTACGCAAACGTTGAAGTGTTTATACTTGCGTGCCTACTTTACGTAAATCTGGAGGAATCCGCCAGGTGGCAGTGCGAGATATTATCATGGTGAGAACATGTTCGGCTTCTCTGTGTTGTGAATTGCCTGGAACACCCATTAAATTCCGATGACACCTTACCGCAATATCTCTGAAAAGAATGTTTATTGATTAAATCCAGGGATGTGTCCATTCCAGCAACCATTGGGCACGAGTGAGAAACAATCCCTGGACGCAAGGTGAATACAAGCACACACATACACTAGCGTCATTTTAGCGGCACCAAATCCCCAAATCTGCATATCTTTGGAAAGAAACTGGAGCACACTGAGGAAACCCAGCAAGAAAACATGTAAACTCCAGGCAGGGAATATCAGCGACATGACTGCTACCGCTACCACTCTGCCACTGTGCCACCCCATGTGTGTAATCATTAACAGTATTCATTATTTAAACGAAATTACCAATTTATCTGTAAAATGTAATATACATACTTTAATGCTTTTCATCATGAAAGTGATATCAAGTATAAATCTAAGGATTCTAAATGTGCAGAGAGTTGGAATATCATACATTTAATGTGCTCAGTGTGGCGATCTATTGCTGGCGATTCACTGCTGTCAGGAGCAGAGGAAGCCCTAGAAAAAAAGATGGCACAGAAGACGGTATGTGAGACTTTTGAAATGTATCGTGTCATTACAAGCAGGAATATGCGACGCTTGAATATAAAAGCACCATGAATACATCTGTATGTTGGCATTTTGCTTCACCACATCGAACCATTTATCAAATATTGAAGCACGCACACCGATCTCGTAGGATCCGCAAAGCGGCTTTCTGTCACATGTAGATAGTAAACAGAGACTCTGACGTCACATTCCAACTTTTAGCACACTGCTCCCTCCCGAATTTTTGCTGGTACTGCAACTCGCGCACGCGTCGCATTAATTTCTGAGGACCTGCTCAGAGGACGCATCAAATGAACGCTCAGAACACGTAACAGCCATGATGCGGGCGCGTACGCGTTCTGAGTGTGAAGTATAAATGAGCCCTAACGCTGCTCACGTTCTGAAGGGGGTGCGGCTGAACGCACGGTAAAGAGATGCCGTCGGATCATCTGCTGTCTTTCTGCTTGTCTCACTGCCCGATCATTTCAAAGCCTGTACAGCAGCTGTCCTTTTGCCACTTCGCATCTCTGTTGCTCGCGTTGTGGGGGGGGGAGGGTAGTTTGGCTGAACACACGCTAAGGAGAAGCAGTCTGATCATCTGCAGGCTTTTTGCTTCTGGCGAGCTGCGTGTTTTGCTTGTCTCTTGTCATTGATTTAAGAGCTGGGAGCACATGACGTGTGTCTGCCAACAACAATCCAACAACTTCTAGGTTAGATGTCCGTGGACTTGTTTTAAATGATGTCTCACTGCCTTGTCTCGCTTCGCTTGCCCACCCCCGGGTTTGGTTTACCGGATATACAATTTAAAGAGATTGTTAGTTTCATGGGAATTGTTACATATGCATTATTTTCACTTTTATTTTAAAACTTTTGCAAAAACAATACTTTATTTCCGGCCCCAGGCGTGGTTAAATCTCTTTCTCAGGACATATAACGCTGCTCGCATTGTCAAGGGGGCCGGCAGAACACATGCTAAGGAGATGCTGTCGGATCATCTGCTGTCGCACTGCTATCAGTCTTCCGTGCTGTACTCTGCTCTCCCTCAAGCGGACCTAACAGTCACTTAAAACAAAAAAGGCTTCAACCTGGCTGGGACACTACAATACTTTCGAATTTTACTGCTTTCATATTCTTTACCTTTCTCTGCATGTGTATCACGCCATCATTTGTTTGAGCCTTTCGAATTCCATAGTCTAGTCATCTAGAACATATTGTCCTTATACGCTTTATATGTGCTGAGAGCACAGGATCTGTGTGTGCTACGTGCCTTTACATGACTGAGTGTTCTGTGCTCTTATTTGATATTGTTTGCATCTCGCGGGTCTTTTAATTGTCTTCCGAGAACATGCGAGAAGATCACGTCTCGTTGCCCTGCTTTTCCTTTCCAGGATTTTTTTTTATAATAGAGAGATGTTTGCATCAATGTATTTAGTTAGGGAAAGACTATTAGACAGGATTAAGACTTCTGGTTTTGATTGGTGATTTTGACTTTTGCTTTACTTTTTCTTTAATAATCAAGTATCTGAAGCCGTGGTTCTGGGACTAGGGATTTGCTCTGGCAATTGGAAGGTTGCTGGTTTGAATCCCATAAATGCCAGCAGTGATTCCACTCTTGAACCTTGAGGAAGGCCCTTAACCTGCAACTCCTCCATCCTGCGTATGACAACTTGCAGGAAAAATGTGGAGGTTTGTGGCAGGATTGGCACTCCAGCCACTGTAAAAAACTCACACTGTTCCATTCCATTTAAACTAGTGTGGTGCTGAGGTGTCACCTATTGCACGGCTGCACTCAGGTCCTAATTTGGGATCCTGGGGTGGTTTGTTGTGTGGTGAGTGTGGCAATGAACTGTATCAGTGCATATTCCCAACTTCTTACCGTGTTTCCCCAAAAATAAGACCTACTCCGAAAATAAGCCCTAACATGATTTTCAGGCTGCTCTGTAATATAAGCCCTACCCCACAAATAAGCCCTAGTCAAGATCATCAGATGAAAAGTAAGGCGCCTAAGGCCAGGTTTATACTTCACGTGATGCATCCATTAAATTCCGAGGACACCTTGCCACAATATCTCTGAAAAGGATGTTTAATGATTACATCCATCAGTTCGGAGATGCGCCCATTCCAGCAGCATCGGCGCAAGACAGAAACAAAATCCCTGGATGGGGCATCAGTTCATCGCAAGGTGAACACAAACACTCACATACACTAACGTTATTGTAACTTCACCAGATCCCCAAACCTTCATGTCTTTGGATGGAAAACTGAGCCCACTGTGAAAACCCACAAGAAAAAACATGCAAACTCCAGGCAGGGAACACAAAGGACGTGACTCCCTGTGACACAGCAGCGCTACCGCTCTGCCACCGTGCCACCCCGTATGTGTAACAATTAGCTGTATTCATTATTTAAACAAAGTTAACGATTATCTGTAAAATGTAACATACATATTTTAATGCACTTCATCATGAAAGTGATATCAAGTATAAATCTAAGAATTCTAAATGTTTTCAGAGAGCTGGAATACTATAAATGTAATGTGTTCTGTGGGGTGATTGCTGCTGTCAGTTCAGGAGGAAGCCCCAGAAGCGCGTAGCGATTTAACAACTGGGTCAGTTTTAAGATGACATTTATGACGGTTTGCTTTAATGATAAACTACAAGGTTAAAGTGGAAATTTCGAGGTTAAAGCCAAAATTTTCACTTTAATCACAAAATAGACATTTTCATTATGTCCTTATTTTTTTTCTCTGTGGCTCAAATATGCTGCCGTACATTCTGACGGTATTGTAAAGGTACAAAAAAAAAAGACAGCACAGAAGATGGCACGTGAGACTTTTAAAATATATCGTGTCATTACTTTGGGGAATATGCAACACTTAAATATAAAAACACCACGAATGTATTTGTATGTCGGCATTTTGCTTCACCACATCAAACCATTCATCAAACGCACAACGATCCTGGAGGATTCTAAAAGCAGCTGGAGTAGCAAGAAATTCAGGCTGGAATTCAGGGTTTGAATGTGGAGAGTTATGATAATATTCCAGAAGATGACATGACTGTATTTGGATAAATGTATATTGTTGTGCATAAATAAATATAAGACATCCCCTGAAAATAAGCTCTACTGCATCTTTTGGAGCAAAAATTAATATAAGACCCTGTCTTATTTTCGGGGAAACACGGTAGAATATGACACATCCTCTTTCTCTGACTGTTTTTTTTTCCCTAGAGACAGTCTATTCCTTTCCTGATTGAGACACACCAGTTTCCATCTTCAACATTAAAAGCACAGGATTTTCCTCCATATCTTTCACGTGACCATGCAGGAGATAATGCATCCTCCTTTAGCTCCTCTGCTGCTATTGGAATAAGAAACAGGTCATCAGTCTAATTCTGGCTCCTTTTGTTAGGGTAAGGTTTAGGGTTAGGGTTTAAGTTACTGGATGTACTGTAGATCAGGACCTTCCTAAGGTACTCCGGAATGTCCTGGAGAACGAGTCAATAGCTGGAAGGCACAGTCTATCTAAGATCAGAACTACCATACATTTTCCAGCCTGCAGTGTGAAGTTTTGGTAGAATTCTAGTTTAAATTTAAGGCATCTCTTAGTTAGTTGGCAAAATATTCGTCCCATACCACAAGGAGATGGATGCAGCAGTGGGACTTCCTAGACTGAATTTTTACTCTAAATTAGAGTTAAAGTTAGGGTTAAGTCTTCCATTTGTCCATCCATTTATTTTTGAACTTGTGACTTCTATTAATAATAATACAAGGAATCGGAAATCTGAAGCTTATTCTAGCATAAATGTGGGTAAGACAAGAATATATGATGAAAGTCTTTCATATGCACACAAACTCACTCATAGCAGGCCAAATTAGTGTTGCCAATCAATCGAGCATATTCATCTTAGGGATGCGGGAGGAAAACCAGAATATGTGAACAAAAGCCATGTGAACAAGGTATGAACGCCATAAAGATTGCTCCTCGGCTACAAACATACAGTCCCATTCTTCGGCATGTTATATTTTCTTCATGCATTTCTTCTAAAGTTTATTAAAAAGAAAGTTCTAAGCCATATTTCTTTTCCTTTATTTTATTCCGGGTGTAATCTTCTGTTTGTCTCCGTTTCTTCCGCCCTATTGGTGCCTTGCAGTCCGAAGGGCCTCCTTTATGATACTTATCATCGCTCTCGTTTCCTTTTCTTGCCGTCGCTTTAATTTGCTCATTCAAAACTCTCTAAATTGCCAATTTAGTTCTTTCATCATTTACTTGAAGTATTTCTTTACTTTGAGCCCTTCTTTCCAGGCCCATTGTGCAGTTCAGCACTCTCACACAATTCTTCCAATGTTAAAATTGTACACATTATTTAATAATGTGAAGTGAATGCCAGAAGTGTCATAAGGGAGAAGTGCTGCGTGAGCGACCCAGAACGCAGTGCACAAAGCTGACATGATAATGATCCATTCCTGGTACAGCTTTATATGCATGCAATTTACATACTGAGGAGCTTGGCGACAGCATAGCTAATCTCCCACAATTCTGTTGACAGTACTTATTTGCATAACGACTGTACTTGCATTAAATAAGTATAGTATTCGATGCAAAGGTCTTCTTTAAATGACCCTCCAAAGAACCTCCTGCAGAGGTGAAGATTCTTGGGACTGAACCCTACGTCTCTCCAGGAACTCTTGAGCAGCTTGAAGTTCTCATCTCCTGTGATCACGAAAGTGAACACTTGCAAGACTTTCTAATACCGAACCCTCAATTAGCCCATTAAGAGTGTTTGACGTCTGCTCTGTCTCTGCTGAACAGCAGCATTGGGCATATGCACTTACTTTATTGGTGACATGTAGCTGCAAATAGCAGAGATTTCACTATTATAAATGAAAGACCTCTCAAAACAAACTTGTATGCTAATTTGCATAATGCTTTTCAAACAGCCGCCGGAAGTGTGTGGGGGGTGGGGGTTAATATAATGTGGCGATTTGCAACGGCCAATTAAGACTTCCTTCTGCCTCACCACGTAACTCAGAGGAGATAAAGCCCGAGCTGAGCACTGCTTTAATGCAAGGTGGGAACAACTAGAGTTCCAATTACGTGGGCTTAAAGGTAATCTGTCTTGTAGCAAATGAGGAATTTTGATTTTTGTATCTCTCCTTTTTTAAGATACGGCAGAACTAAATGCTCCAGTTGTATTAAAAGTGATATTCTGAATAACAAAGCCTGGGACTGCATAATTAAACTCTCTGTTCTCTTCCTGCAATTAAATATCTTTGAGTGTACGTCTTTGCCAGGCAGCAGCGCATTAGCTGTTAATGAAACAATCCCCTAACGGTTCCGGCGCTTCCATAATCTTCTGTAAAACATTTCGCCAGATCTCACTTATCTTAATAATTACTTTTAATTGGGAACCATTCCTGCTGGACTTCTGCCAATAGTGCCCTGCTAAGGGAAAATCCATTGAAACCTGCTTTTTCAATAGTTTTTAATTTAATTGATAAATAAATCTGTTCAATATTACAGCATAATAAATTGTGCCACCTCACTCCCCCCACCCTCTAAGAGCCTCTAGAGGGACCCTCTTAGTGGTGTTAGCTGAATAAGCCGATCAGCTCCTCAGCCCAGCAAGCAGGAAAGTCTCATTCCAGTTTGGATGAAATGGCGCCCTGCCCGGGATTGGTTCTCTGCCTTGCGCCCTGTTTTGGCTGGGATTTGCTTCAGCAGACCCCCGTGACCCTGTGTTTGGATTCCGCGGGTTGAAAAATGGATGGCTGGATGAAATGTGAATTTACAATGGCTGAACACAAAGTCCACTGATCCACTGTGCATTCTTCTAGAGAGACAGACTGAGGGATGGGGTTAGTCTTAAGGAGAGAGACCGCCCTTCCGTATCCCGCTTGTCTGACCAGGGGCAGCCACACTGGAAAAAAGGAAAACAAAATTCTCTGAGGTGCATCTCTATCAGACTGGCCAATGCAATTGTACTGGGGCACAGGAGAAAACGCTTTTCTGAGCTACACCTCAGACAGATTAGCCTCCGTGACATTCAAGAAAAAGACGCAAATGACCAGCCTTGTCATACTGAAAAATAATTGCAGTTTGCAGCAGACTAGTTTGATTTCAGTTTTTGGAGGGGGTCTATATGCGTAAAAGTGTTCTCCAGTCATACTGGGAGACACTGCATAGTGTCTCTTCTACCAGTCCAGCCAGCTTTGGTAATCAGGGGAATAAAAGAAGATACAGTACACCTGACTTGAACATATTTGGCAATATATTGCCAAAAAAGTCCTCCTATTCAATCCATCTCTAAAAGGACACACAAAAAAAGAAACCTTTCCCACATGCACCTCAGTCAGTTTGATTAGTTTGGCTGCTGTTAACTCAAAAACCAGGGAGGAAACATTCAGCTAGACCTGCCAGGACAGCCATTCTGGGAAACAATTTCAGTTGTAACTCATACATATTTGCCAAAGCAATTATTCAAATGAGAGAAGAAGCCTCTCGTAGACACAGGTCAGCCTGCTATTCTCGGAAACACCGATTACCCTGCGGCCAGAAGGGCAAACACTATTGTACTGGGAATTAAGGAAATGCTTCCCAGCTTCACTTTAATTAGTGCAGCCATTTGGAGACAGTTTTTTGTCCTGCTGTTGGGTTATTGATGTCACGAAGAACACGCAAACATATTAAAAACTTTGCTTTATATAGCATCCCTCTCTCCATCAAACAACATCCAAAAATGCAATACCTAATACACCAGTTTACATTGTGTTTCTGCTGCTGTAGCACCAGTGGTTCAGTGCTGAGGACTCACCTGGCAAACCAGTAAGGAAAAGGCAGCTCTTCCAGTGTATATGAAACCTGAAATGATGAATTGTGTATTCCTTCAGCTCATATTTAAACCTGCAGATACAAATAAACAGAAAACGTAGATGTCAGTGTCAGGACAAGTCAGTTTTAAGTGTCACACATTTTCCTAAAACTGGCAATATGCACATAAAGATAAAGGACATTTTGAGTGACAGCTGACGTTATTTTGAAACGTTCCCATTGCATGAGGCTGCTAATAATACTGCTGGCAGATTTCGGCATTAATAATTCTTAGTTCTCTTTTTTAAATGTGTTTGTCACATAAAGTAAATGAGCCATAACATCATATTTTAAAAGCGGAAAGCTTGAAATAGACTTGAAAATGTTGTTTTCTGGAACAAGAAAAGTAAATTGTGTAAACATCAAAAAGAAAAAAAAGTAAATGAATAAAGGATTTAAAGAAAAATACACAGAACGACTATAAATAATGACCTGCTGGGTGACTGAACATCAGCACAGAAAAATAATGGCTCCTCTTTGAAAATCATTTTTGCAATGGGCACAAGGATTAATAACAAACACATAATGCTGAAATCTATAACATCCACACACTCCTCCATCTGTGTGCGGTCTTGTGGTGACCTCGCAGGCCAGCCGAGCGACGCCGAGTGAAATTTCTCAGCTGGGAGCAACATCTTCCAATTTGATTGGTTTGATTTTAAATGATAGAAAGCTGGTCGTCTGCTGAGATCCTCGACTGTTATAACAGCCGCTGCAATAAGCAGCCAAATCTGCTGAATATCCCACTCCCTAAATTATTGCTCTGATCTGTGGGGACCTTCACAAGTGCTCACCTTCAGAATTTACCTAATAATTTATGTGTTCATTAATTGAGATTCAGGTGATCACAAGCTATAATTAGCTTTGGTGAATTTCTGTCAACCTCCATAAAAAGCTCACAAGGAGCAGACAAGCAGGGAGACAATACTCCCACCTTTAGGCAGCCGCCGTCACAAAGTGACAGTGCTATTTCGGAGACCCTGCATTTGTACAAAATTGAATTCTGGGTGAATTCTTTCTTTGAATTATCAGGAGTGTGTCATGGCTGGCGGCACAGTGCTTAGCACCGCTGCCTCACAGATCTAGTGTCCTGATTTTACATTCTACTCTGGACACTAGCCGTGTGGAGTTTGCACTTCCTGTGTGGTTTGTTCTCTGCAGGTATTCTGTTTTTCTTACCACAACCCAAAAGGTGGATTTGATTAATTGGCTGTACTCTTCGGAATGAAACAAACTAGCAGCAGGAACAGAAGAGGATCAGGAGAAGTTTAAATGAACCAAATTCAAATAATGTTTATGTCAAAAGCAATATCCATCCATCCATTATCCAACCCGCTGAATCCGAGCACAGGGTCACGGGGTCTGCTGGAGCCAATCCCAGCCAACACAGGGCACAAGGCAGGAACCAATCCCGGGCAGGGTGCCAACCCACCGCAGGACACACACACACACCAAGCACACACTAGGGCCAATTTAGAATCGCCAATCCACCTAGCCTGCATATCTTTGGACTGTGGGAGGAAACCGGAGCGCCCGGAGGAAACCCACGCAGACACGGGGAGAACATGCAAACTCCACGCAGGGAGGACCCGGGAAGCGAACCCAGGTCCCCAGGTCTCCCAACTGCGAGGCAGCAGCACTACCCACTGCGCCACCCTGCCGCCCAAAAGCAATATATGAACCAAAAATCAAAGATGAGAAGTCATGCCTAAAATTCGTTACCAGAGAACCGAGAACTGAAAGCCTATTGAGAGTTGTTTTATTGTGGAAAGGTTTTGGGGGTGACCCTATCCTAACTTTGTTATGTTGTCCTGGGAGTATGGGTCCATTCTGCAGCCACAACTGGGTGCTACTGGGCTTCACTTTCCCCATTACAGAACGTCTTCTCTTTATTCATGAATACCCGAGGTGGCAGGATAGAGCAAATATTAAATGTAAGTAAGAGGAACAAGTAATCAATTTTTATTCGCTCATTATAGTCTTCAATATTTTTAAATATTAAGTGCCAAAAAGTGAAAGCAAATTAAAGTAAATGTTTGTAAAATCACTATATTTCAAAAGATGTCACTGATGATGCTGATCGACACACCCAATGTGTGTGGCTTTGAGTCTCTTAATGTTACATCGCTGCATTTCAAGCCATGGGTCTTCTTGGTGGTTGTGTTCTTCTCCGTTCCTCTTCTTCCTGGTTTTCTTCTCTTCAGTTATTTTCACTTTAAGCTGATGACATTTTAAAGCTTGTCAGGGCCAAGGTGAGCGCCCCTTTCAGTCTAATGTCATTTTGACAGATCACATCAGTACATGTTCACGAGGTGTGCATGCATAAAAATAACCAATCGTACAGAAGCTAGAGACAACCAAATACTACCTCAAACATTTCGACAAGCATTAATCACCGTCTTTCCTAAACAAAATAAGGACTTGTTACAATGTGCATCATATAGACCAATTTCACTCCTGAATAATGATGTTAAGATACTCTCAAAAATCCTAGCTAGAAGGATGGAGAAAGTGCTGCCCTCGGTAATATCACAAGATCAAACTGGATTTATTAAAGGCCGACACCTATCTTCAAATCTCCGACGCTTGTTTAATGTTATATATTCACCAGCAAAATCAAACACCCCAGAGATATTACTATCATTAGACGCAGAAAAGGCATTTGACATGATCGAATGGAATTACCTTTTCACTGCATTGGAGAAATTTGGGTTTGACCCGAATATTTGTGCTTGGATCAAACTACTGTACAGTGATCCCTCGCTATATCGCGCTTCGCCTTTCGCGGCTTCACTCCATCGCGGATTTTATATGTAAGCATATTTAAATATATATCGCGGATTTTTCGCTGCTTTGCGGGTTTCTGCGGACAATGGGTCTTTTAATTTCTGGTACATGCTTCCTCAGTTGGTTTGCCCAGTTGATTTCATACAAGGGACGCTATTGGCAGATGGCTGAGAAGCTATCCAGCTTACTTTCTCTTTCTCTCTCTCTCTCTCTCTCTTGCGCTGACATAGGGGGGTGTGAGCAGGGGGGCTGTGTGCAGCTGCTTCCTGAAGGACATGCTGCACGGAGCTTCGCATACTTAAAAGCTCAAAGGGCACGTATTGATTTTTTTTATCTGTCTCTCTCTATCTTTCTCTCTCTCTCTCTCTCTGTCTGCTCCTGATGGAGGGGGTGTGAGCTGCCGCCTTCAACAGCTTTGTACCGGCGGTGCTTCGCATACTTAAAAGCCAAAAAGCCGTATTGATTTTTTTTTTTGACTGCTTGCTTTGCACTCCTTTGAAGAGGAAGATATGTTTGCATTCTTTTAATTGTGAGACAGAACTGTCATCTCTGTCTTGTCATGGAGCACAGTTTAAACTTTTGAAAAAGAGACAAATGTTTGTTTGCAGTGTTTGAATAACGTTCCTGTCTCTCTACAACCTCCTGTGTTTCTGCGCAAATCTGTGACCCAAGCATGACATTCTAAAAATAACCATATAAACATATGGTTTCTACTTCGCGGATTTTCCTATTTCGCGGGTGGCTCTGGAACACAACCCCCGCGATGGAGGAGGGATTACTGTATACCAATCCAGAAGCTTCAGTTTGTATTAATAACATTTGCTCAGACTACTTTAAACTAGAACGTGGTACCAGACAAGGATGTCCCTTGTAGCCACTGTTGTTTGCAATCGCTATTGAACCACTGGCGGTTCACTGCCGAAATTCTTATCAGATAAAGGGGATTGTCAGAGAAGGACTGGAACAGAAAATTTCTCTATATGCAGATGATATGGTCTTATATATATCAGACCCAGAAAACACTGTCCCCGCTGTTTTAACAGCACTAACAGAATTTCAAAAGATATCTGGTCTTAGAATTAATCTGAATAAAAGTATACTCTTTCCAGTGAATTCACAAGCATATAATATTAGATTAGACACCCTAACCTTTTACCATAGCAGATCAGTTTAAATACCTAGGGGTAAATATCACAAGTAAACATAAAGCTCTTTATCAACAAAATTTTGGCGTCTGTATGGAAAAAATTAAGCAAGACTTGCATAGATGGTCAACCCTTCATCTCACTCTAGCCGGAAGAATTAACATTGTTAAGATGAATATCCTTCCTAAACGTCTCTTTTTATTTCAAAACATTTCAATATATATCAATAAATCGTTTTTTAAACAGTTAGATTCAATAATAACCTCATTCATTTGGAACTCAAAACACCCCACGTATCCGAAGAGCGACCCTACAAAGACCTCAGGCAGAAGGTGGCATGGCTTTACCTAATTTTCAGTTTATTACTGGGCAGCAAACATACAAGCCATAAAAACCTGGACACAAATAAATGCACATACACAGGCTTGGTCCGCAATAGAAGTAAAATCCTGTAGTACTTCTTTATACTCCCTGCTCTGCTCTCCAATAAATGAAAGTTATCGCAAATATACTAATAACCCAATTGTGCTTTACTCACTCAGAATATGGAACCAAATTAGGAAGCATTTTAAGATGGAAAATCTTTTATCAGTGGCACCTCTGCAAGAGAACCACCTCTTTCAACCTTCGTAAGTATATCCAGTTTTTAATACCTGGAAAAGTTTTGGGATTAAAATGCTCAGAGATCTTTATATAGACAACATATTTACATCTTTTGAACAATTACGTTCAAAATTTAACCTCCCAGCTACACATTTCATATTTACTTCTGCCTTTCTTTTGTTTAATGTTGCCTTATTAAAAAGCCTAAAGCAATTTTCCTTTAGCTAAGCTCTCCTTCTCAGAGGTGGGGTTTGATTAGTCTTCAAATTTGTTGGGTTATAAATTGATCTGTTTGTATGGAATGATTACAATGAAAATTAATAAAATAAAAATATTAAAAAAAAAAAAAATAACCAATCGTCTGAGGTCTGTATACATGTGGAAAATCCACTTTAACATTTAAAGTTCTGACTTTAGATCTTGAAAGACCACCCTTTTGCTGTTATAAGACTCATTTTTGTTAGTTGAGCCTTCGGTCTGCTATCTCTATTAAGACTCTCTCTTTCTGTGGTCAAAGTTTTCAAGTTTTACAGAGATCAAACATTCTTATTGTGCAGAAAATGCATTTAAGAATAAAAGAAAGAAAGATAACTAAAATACATTTTAAATTCTTTTTTTTATTGATTTATTAAAAGCAAGTAACATTCCATACAATCAAATTAAGTTTAACAGAACTCATTTCAACCCCCACCCAAATTAAATTCTTGATTACTTCTTCCAAATAATAAAATAATCTTACCTAACATGACTTGCCCACAATCTCAGCTTAAGACAGGGCATTTGTGGCAACTTTTTATCCTGTCACTCCGATGATTTTATGTTCCAAGTAGCTACCTTTAAACAAAAAAAAAAAACAAATGGTTGCGACCACAAGAAAACACATATGATGATTAGATGGCATAATATTTTATAATAATATATAACACTAGCTGTGTAAGCCCTAGAAGGTCCTAGAAACTATTGAAATTGTCAGAAAAAAATTGAAATGTAGAGATGTCAGGTAATTGAAAGGAACTACTCTGGGTGTCTCTCTCCTAGGAGGATTCATTTTGCCAACATTCTCGTCTCACTTGTGTATTAGTGGCAAGAGGAAAAGTAAAAGGGATACCGTTTGGCCGATGTTAGCGGCTAAGCGACTTTGTCTTTCTTCTGAGGTTTCGTTTTGCTAACGTGCTAGCCTCGCTTGTGCTATTAGCGGCTAAGTGAGCTTTCTGTTTCCTCGGAGGTGGAGCCCTTACCCAAACTCCACCTCTCACTTCTGGGCTGGACAGACACACATACTTCCACGTGTAGACGTTTATATATAAGATTATTTAAACAATGCCATATCAAAACAAGAAACTTACACTATAATCAAAATTTATATGATGAAAAACTCACACAAGGTGAGAAAAAGTTAAATAAATCAAAGAAAAGGTCAAGGAAAATTAAATAAGAAGTGCTTTCATAACATTGGCAGCTTGGCTTAGTATGGATGAATGTGTCCTGTGATGGAGTGAAGATCCCTTCCAGGTTTCTGTTTTGCTGCCTCCAGAGCCATGAACTGAAATAAGCAGATTCAGTAAATGGAAAGCTTTATAAAGAGATCTACTTTCAAGGATTTAAGATGATGATTGAACCTTTATCCAGTGGAAATTAAAGAATTATTTCAGTGGGTTCTTCATAAAAGTACCCCTAATGCCACTTGAACCAGCAAATCTTTCTGTTAAGAGGTCATATTAGTGGCTTCATTACAAACTCTGTGCACATTTAGACTACCCGATAGCAGTGCCCAACCAGACAGAGGAGAACATTTAGCCTCCACATTGACGTTGGCCATGTTCTAGTCCAGACATCTAGAGCTGTCCGCTTTTTCACTGCCTTTGCCTTCTCCTAAATCCATACTTCATTCTGATGGCCTTTGTGTTTTCCCCGCTGGTTGACCTTACATTCATCTTCATTTCTTTGTCAAACACCACCTAACAATACTTCTTTTTCCCCCCGCTATATGTCTTATTGTCCTTCTCATCGACATCATCATCAGCCACCCTAATTTTCCCAGATATTTCCGCCTGTTTGTTCTTCTGCCATAAAAGTCAATACTTCTGCATTCATTCCAGTGCTCGTCTACATCATCATCATCATCATCATTACAACCACCACCATTTCTCAGCTCACTTCTAAATGCAGCCTCTTGACAAGCCCTTCGCCCTAGTTAGATCTTTTATCATCATTATCATCATCATCATCATCATCATCATTCTTTTTAAATCACCTTTATTAGCCCTTAGTGGATGAAGAACTTCCCATCATTTCTGTGCTTTGATTGAATTGCCACATCCAGCCTCCCTCATTGATGGAGTGCAGAGCCGGCAATATATAATTTAAATGAGGCACAACAATGGTCGTCTGACAGCTCTTTTAAAGACAGGCGGCCTGGACACATGTCTCCTCAATTTCTCTTCTGCAGGCAAAAAAGAAATTTCCACCTCCATTGTTTCAGTTTCATTACTGGGCATTCAAGTGAGCAATAACTCTCCATAGCATGGCATACAGTAAATGTATAGTCACTTACGACGTTATGTGTTTCATGCCTAAAGTCAGGAGAATCAAGTAGCCGAGTAAAAAGGTCAGCAGCGAAATGAAAAAATGTGTTGTTAGCTGATGATTGCTTTTTTTTTAAATTAATTTCTTCCTGATATTCATTTAATTAGTACTTTCGTCACAATAAAAAATATATTAACTCCGTGACAGTACTACTGTTAACTTTGTTCAGATGGATTGTACAAGACTGAGGACTAATTTGGCCAATGGACCTGAAATGTGGTAAGAATCACTACAATTTAAGGGAATCAAATTAGTTAGATTAAGCTTAGTCAGACGCTTCAGTCTTGATTAAAAAATTAACGATCCAGTTCTCGGATTCTTTCTTCTACTTCTGAAAGGCAAAGGTTTTCGGGGTTGTCCAGATTAATAGCACTTTCTGCTGGG
Source organism: Erpetoichthys calabaricus (assembly GCF_900747795.2). Classification (NCBI taxonomy): domain Eukaryota; kingdom Metazoa; phylum Chordata; class Cladistia; order Polypteriformes; family Polypteridae; genus Erpetoichthys; species Erpetoichthys calabaricus. Next base: position 64,491,179 of record NC_041409.2, read on the forward strand.
ACTCAGCCATAAGCTGGCGTTTTCATGGAGTTACATGAACTGACAAACAGCAAACATGGTGCTCACATTTAGTTGTGGGATATTTATTTGACTAACAGCTAATAGCTTTATTCTTTTGTTGAGATTAAATGTAGACGACTGTCCTTGCACAAAAGCTCCTGGGTTCTCCAAATGATGGCAGCTTTTAAGAAACTGAAGAACATTCACTCAAAGCAAACTCTGCTTAGGGACGTTTTAATATATGGAAAGGCTGACGCTGATGTTCATGTAAATGATGCTCTGGTATCCCTAATAATATTAATAATGATCATGAATCTATTTTAAAATAGACAGTGACTCACAGTTGCCTTTCAGAATTAATGTCACAGAGTGCCCCTGACTGGATTATGGTTCTATTAGTGTTGCCCACTGAATGCTAAGAGAACCAAGGATATGTGAGGGGCGATGGGGTGCGGTGCAAGCCTGCATGTCGGTGTACTGTACAATACAGGTCAGACCATCCTTTAGATATTTTGAAGCAGCAATTAAAAATGTGTGCCAGTACTAGCAGAAGCTGACCTGAAAATTTGAACTCCGGTGCGTGAGTCTTCAGCCCTTATGACTGAATGAGCCTGGTGTCTCCTTGTATAGTGGTCGGCTGACTCGTTCCATTTTATCTTGAAATTGGTGACTTCATGAAATCCTTTTGCTGGGCATTTCTGCCATCCTCAGGTAAGATTCAGTTGAATTGGAATTAGAAAGACCACTCTGGAAGGCACTGCTTGGATGTACATCCAGATCATTATATATGATGTGAAAGGCAATTGTGAAATGAGCCATAATTTTAACAACTCCGATTGACCAGTTTGCCTAAAAAAGCAGATGTTTGGGAGGTGGAGGAATTTTAAATCCCAGAGAAAAGCTCATAAAAACATGGGAAGGACATGTAAACTCTAAAAATAGTCACCTGGCTGGGATCTGAACTTCTGAAAGTGTGTATTAAATCTATAAGAAATGTTACTTTTTCTATACCTTAATATTCACCTTGACAGCACATATCTGCTATACAGTCCAAATTTACAAATAAAATTATCAACATCGATGGACAGTGTAAGTGCAGGAGGCTAGAGATGGCTGGAGTATCACCGAGTAGTGTCTGGTCTTCTCACTGATGATTTAATGATTACATTGTTCAAGAAGTGCTAATGATTTCAAAAAACATTTCATGCAAACACTACGGATATTTTTATTCCCATGTTTACTTAAATAAAACATTTCCAAAAGAAAAACACTTCCTGTAGTGGACTAGGATTGTTCCTGCCTTGTACCCAGTGCTTGCTGTGATTGGCTCCAGTTTCCTTGTAACCCTGTCCTGGATAAGTGGATTAAGAAAATGGATAAATAGACTAATATCTAAAGTAGTGATGGGAATTTCAATTGACTTTACTGATTTGATTGTTTCAAACTGCACAAGTGTATCCAACAGGGGTGCTGGCTACCTGTTTGGAATAAATTCTTTTGTAATTGTGGCATGTTACATAACCCAAAACTATCTAGATATAATATAAAAAGGCAATACCCCTCACTTAGTGATGCGGCTGGAAGAAATCACATAGGAGAAATAACTTAGCTTTCTTTAATGACATTTACGTGGCATAACAGACGAGGAAGCCATGACAAGACCATCACTGAAGTGGGAGTTCGATGTATTGAGTCTGCTGTTTTCATCGCTGCGTTGGAAGGATTTTCCGGATCAGATGACGGTATCTCCCATTCATCCGTCGGCTTCAAAGGTGTGCCGGGCAATGTTCCAAAGCTTTATACTCTTTCTCCATGTGCAGGCCCCCACTTAGCTAAATCATGCCATTCAAAATAAGGAAAAGAGGATCCAATGTCATGCTGTCTCTGACACACAGAAATGGTGCATGTTGCCCATTTCACAGTGGTCCTTAACTTGTCTTGTCTTAAGATGCTTGCCTGGCAATTCTAAATGCTGGGCCCCTGTACTAAATCTGGCTTTGTGTTAGCTGTACATGTGAGAAGAAAAGAAAAGCAGATTTAAAATATTTGCACAGAGCACAGTGACATATTAAACTTATATTCTGATTACAAGTAAATTAATTCATTCATTTAATTTGTTTAATTCATCCCTAATGAATAAATACGTATCCCATATCCTTTCTCTACTCCTTGAATGAATTGAAAATCAATTATTTATTTAATCATAAGATATAATTTAGATTTATTAAATTATATATCAAACATGATGATAATTCATATGACATAATATCAGCCTCTTTGAAAACACAAAGCATGACAAGATACTGAATTTACATAATTAAAATAAGACACTATGTTCAAGAATCATAAGTGAATAGGAATTACATGACTCATTCTCAGGTAATGATTCAGTTCAAAAATCAAACGAATGAAAATCATGTGACTCGTTCACCAATCAAACGAGCGAGAATCATATGACTTCCTTGCCAATCAAATGAATGAGAATCGTGTGACTTCATTATCTGCTTTTCGATAATGATTCAGTTCAAACTCAAAAGAAGCAGTGAATGAAATATGATTGGTGCTTTCAATAAGTAACAGAAAGTGCGCACTAAAGTAAAGCTGAAATCAAATCATTGCTAGAAATTAAAATAATATTTTTATAACAATCAATTAATTTAAAATAAATAATCGCGCCCCAGAAAGTGCAGGCTCCAATTGGGCGTGGATGTGCATAAGTGTGTTTCGCTCCATCATTAATTGATGTGCCACATACACGGTCAGGCTCCTCAATGGAGCAGCTCATTGTACCTGTGCCCAATTAGGTAGGTGATATAAGAGAAGCCTGCACAGGGGTCAGAGAATGAAAGAAAAAAAAAGATGAAGGAAGGAAGGAAGGGGCAGAGGTTAAAAGAGAAAGAAGAGAAAGCTCCAGGAGAGAAAGTCCAGAATAAGTGAATGAAGGCAGGTGGTCAGGGCTGCAGGAGCCTGAGCTGAGGAAGGGGCACTCCTATTGAGCGATTGCCAGGGTATAGGAGTGGCCCGACACGCAGTGTCTCCTGCACAGACAATGGGAGAAGTGCGTGGCTTGGCATAGCACCCCACGGTTGCCAAGGTCCAGGCAATGGGCCCCAATCCTGGATATTAATATTAACTGCACCTCCTTAGTTGCCTGAACCCATATAGGATAAGCTGAGAAGAAGTCAGCATTGAGGCACATGACTGTTTTAAAGGAACTGTCTCTCAGAATTGTTTAACCTTGTTTTTATGGAATATATTTATTAATGGCTTTCTACCGACACAAGTATGGTTTTTATGGATTATTTATGGAAGGAACAATGCACTATTTATTTGAACACTGGTTTTTGTTGGTTTTTAATAAAAGCACTATGTCACATATGCACCTACCCCTTGCTGTATGCATGTGTCCTCATTTGCCCGGCTCATCTCAGTTACAGTATCGACAATCTGGGTGCATGAGGTTCCCCAAAGGCAAACGGGAGCATGGAGCCAACCCAGACCATGACAGTTCTGTGTGACTAATTTGTTGAGTATACAAAGGGGGCTAAAACTATTAGTTTAATATTATACTTTTGAATAATGACTTGTACTAAACAAACAATTAAAACATTCTAATTTAAATGTATTTTTACAGTATTGTATGATGAATGAGAAAATGATCAATACAAGAGTTCTCATTCACTGATAATGGTTTAGTTCTAACTTGAAAGAATCATAAGTGAAGTGAATGAGAATCCTGAGTCTAAAGGGTGGTCCTTGCACTTGCACTTTGAACATCTAAACAAAAAAGACAGATGGCATCATGCATGTGCATTAGCACTCCCATTGAGTTCTTTTGAATCGATTTCTTTCTGCTCGTGAATCAATTCCCATGATTCACTGAAAAGAGTCATTTAAAAAGAACAAATCATTCATGAATTGCCTGTCATTAATATAAAGTAAAAAGAAATTTGCAGTGCCATAAACAGAAAAGCTTTTCTCTGTGGTAACTACACAATGATGACAGAATGGTAGCAGTTAGGGGCATTGAAAAATGCTTCAGTCAAAATGTGTGGCCGGTCCAGTTTTTAACAAAATGTTATTAACACTGAAGGGCTCTTGATATCGTTGGCCAGTACACTTTTACTTCAGTCTTAGTCACCGAATTCTGTAGCCCTTTCAAAGTGATTGTTGGCCTGTCTGTGACGCTTCTTTCTAGTCTGCAAAGAGAGTTCTGAAGGACGACCTTTTTAGGCAGCGTGGGTGGTTTAACATAGCTGAGAATTGAACCATCAGTTCTCCTCTGTGACATGCAAGTGCTTGGATATTGTTTTGTAACCTTAGCCTAATTTATGCAATTGTATTATTTGATTTCTAACACCTTTTGAATGTTCTGTAGTCTTCATTTCAAAACTGTCCTTCACATTCACAACCTTCATAATGATCTTTTAAGTGTGCAGTTATCTCCAGGAAATATATCACTTCTTTGAATGATTACTGGAGGATGAGGCTGATTCTGAGATTAAATACTTATGAAACAGCATATTGCCCTTTTTTTCCTTCTTATGATTTTTTCTAGCACACAACAATGTCACATTAAAAACCTAATTATCAGTTTAACTTGTATGATATTAAAAAAAAAACTGTCAACAAAATTTCAGTAAAGAATATGCTATTTTTGTAATTTCTTAAAAGTAGGAAATTGGCTTTATATACACATATATAAATATAGCGATCTGCCCCAACCCTAAAGCCACTGACAGGTGAAGTGAATAACATTGATAATCTTCTTACAATGGCACCTCTCCAAAATGGCAGGTCTTGTGGGGGTTCCTGGCATGCATTGGTTAGTTCCTGCTAAAAGTGGTCCAAGGAAGGACAACTGATGAACTGGCGACAGGGTCATTAATGCGCATTGAGAGCAAAGGCTAGCATGTTTGTTCCGATCCCACAGAACAGCTAGTGTAGCACAAATTACTGAATAACTTAAGACAAAGGTGACAGAACACAGAGTTTGATGTGTAGCTGCAGAACGGTCAGAGTGTCCATGCTGACTCTTGTCCACCACCGAAAGCTCCTACAATGGGCACATGAGCGTCAGAACTAGACCAAAGAGCAATGGAAGAAGGTGGTCTGTCTGATGAATCATGTTTTCTTTTAGAAAACCATGTGCGTGTTTGTTGTTCACCTGGAGAAAAGATGGTAGCAGGATGCCCTATGGGAAGAAGGTATGCCAGCAAAGGCAATGTGATGCTCATGATTGGTGCAATCAAAGTGTCAGTGAGCGCAGTGGTGTCCCATACAATCCAAAGGCAATTAGAAACTGGAAGAAAATCTGATAGGAAGAGATCTGGCAGACCTAAAGTCACAACCCTAGTTTGTGAGAGTCACCAGCTTGCATGATAGGCACCCAACAGCACAACAGCTTCAAGAACAGCTTAAAAGTGGTTGAAAAATGCAAGTCTCAGTTTCTACTATGAAGAGGAGACTTTGTGCTGCAGATTTGATAGGGCAAGTGGCAGTAAGAAAGCCATTCCTTAACTCTTTGAGGGCTGAATATTTTCTCCAAAAAACAGTTTCTAAAAAGCAATGGTTTCACACAGAAATCAACATAAAACGTCTGTTGCTGCATGCTGTGGCCGCCAGTTTGCCAAGAATATGCATCAGGCTTGCTGCCAGGCTGTCTTTGCGTGGCTGAGTCAAAGTCACAGTGCATTGCAATCTTGTTTCTACCTGTTATCATTGTTAAGTGGCACTCCTCCCTGGCGAACATTGTCAGTACAACGATTAGCTGGGGACCAATCAGCTGAAACTGGAACCTCACATTTGTTTTCAATCACTTGTATCAAAATCTGAGTCTGACAAGTCCAGTTCAGAGATAACAGGCAAAATGTCTTCCACGGAGTGTTTTGCTTTACGCATTCACTTTGATCTCTCTCCAAATGTAGTGCCATTTTTGCTGTTGTTTGCACCTTGCTACTCACACGAGTGCAGGAAATCTCGGTTGAACCAATGAATGTAACTTTCCTTCTAGCAACGAGCGTCCAACTAAAACAGAGCGGTTGGTTTTATCAAAGCTTACAGTTGATTACCATTTTCAACTCCTCCTTTTGACAAAAGTCGATATCAGCCCTGAAAGAGTTAAATGACAAAATAGGGCCTTGGAATACCGGCTATGGACTACCGCAGAATGGAAGAACGTCTTATGAACTTATGAATCAAAATTTGAAATCTTTGTTTTATCACTCAGGGTGTTTGTATGCCATCAATTTGAGTTGCACAGAGTGAGTGGCATTCTGAATCAAGAGTTACCACAGTTTGGCTGTTATATCAACAAAAGGTGGCTACTTTGATGAATCAAAAATTGGCAAAAAATTTTGCACAGTTAATGATTCCTTGACTGATTTTTTTATTTGCCATTGTTTATTTGTTCTATGATTTGACTTTATAAACACTGAGACATTAAACTGTGTTCATTTTCATACAAACTGGAAAAACTGAGGAGTTCTAAAACTATTGACTGGTAGTGTAAATTATCCTATTCTTCCAATGTGCCCTGTGGTGGTGGTCACTGTTGATAGGTGCTAAAACAATAAAAAAGGTTTTTCCATTAAAGATGAAAGAAGATGAAATCCTACATTTCATACTGTTTATGAGTCCACACTGATGCTGTAAGTGCGCAGTGGAGGTGAACCACAGCAGGAGCCAAGGCCAAATCTGGACTTCATTTTAATGTAATTAGACTACAGTGAAGATGTCATGCTGATCGCGTTTTTACTAAAGGGAGGAAAGCACTGCTCCAGTGGCTGTTATTTAAATCTTTAAATATTTCTTGTGAAAACACAGAGAGCAAATGTGGGGAAAGTGAAGTAAATTTTCCCTAATTTAAAGGTAAAGGAAATGGGAATGTGGAAGTCAAGCATCCCTAATCTGTACTAAAAGCAATAGGGGAGGACAAGAGAGTTCAGCATAATGCAGTAGTCTCTTTGTTTGGCTTCAGCTTCAACTTTAACTCACCTACAACACACAGGGCAACTCCGCTCTTAATGGCTCCAAACTCCTCAGGAGCCTCAGAACTCACCACAGGTGTCTGCAAGCTCACTGAAGCAGGACGACTCAGCAAGTTAAAGCATAAGATGACAGAAATGGCAAAAGATAGAGAAGACTTTCCACAAGTATAGGCCTAGGTGAAGCATTTCAGTTGTAAGGGGCTGCCATGTCCCTTTAGGCATGTGTAACTCAGAGTCCACACAACCTTTTTTTTTTCATTCTTTTACTTCAAATTAAATGATATAAAATAAGATTCTATCAAAAATATTGTGTTCTTTCTGGCCCCTGTCCATGCAGCCACACTCCTATTAAGAAAGCTATCTAAATCTACTCCTCTCCAGCCAGTCATATTGAATCCAGTTTAGATTCAAAGCCAATCTGATCCTAACTGATTGTCTAAATACTAATAAGATTGATTACCATCATTTTAACCCTCATAGGAACTTCACAGTAAGCCAAGTAAGACTAGTTCTTGAGTAATGTCATGATAGACATCTCTCCTGTTATGATTAGATACACAGATCACAAAAATAGCGTGAGGTCTCCACAAATAACCATAAAGCAGACCAGAATCTTCACTGGTCAGCTCTGAAGAGACCAGCTTATCTAAAAATACACCTGCAGGCTTCAACCCTGCTAAGCCCAAAGTGGGGCAACACTGGTTTAGTAGTTCAAAATATAAAGAAATGTTCCAAAATATAGCAAAAACACAAGGAGGAGGATGGCCATAAACCCTGGCTTGTGCACAAGAGGGCAAATAATGAATTTCTATGAAGAAAGGGCAAAACAGAAACATACAGCAAAATGCTCAAATGAACACGTGAACAAGTCCCAGCAAACATAATCTGAAAGCAAAATTCAGAAACAGGAAAAAATAGCCAAAAACAGAATCCAACTAAAATGGTAATACTTACCAACACGCCACACAAACACAATTACCTCCAAATCCACCTTTTCAACTGACTTACATAGCCAGGGGGAGGGGACAAGCGTGGTGATATCATAGTGGCACTGCCTCCTGAGGCGTCACCCACAAAGAACAAGAACCACAGGCAAACTTAAAGAGACAGTACACAATGAATTTAGAAATAAAATTAAAAATAATAATTCCAAAATATCAAAAATAATAAAAACACATAAATCATGTTAGTACATAACATCTACAGGAAGTCACTGTTTAATTTATATTAATCTGCTTGCTTTAGACATTGAACTGAATTGGACTAATTTCTTTAGACCTTGATCTAACCTCAATACTAACTGTTAATTTTAAAGGCTTAGACACTATCATAATGGACTGCAACTACAAGGGCACATGAAAGAACTAGATGGAGTATCTCCTTAAAGTCAAATAATAACTGTGCTCAAGAAAAAGTAGCATAAGTCATATTTAAATTTGATAACAGCAGCCCCATTGCAGCACATGTTTCAGGTCCACCTGCAGTCAGCTGATAGTAAATGATAGCCTTTGTAATTCACAAAAAACATCCTGAGCTCAGTGTATAGTAGATAACGTTTGCCTTTTCAACTGATAGATCTCAGGTGATAGAGCTTAGCCTGAAAGTGTTGTCAAGCTAAACAGGAAGAAATAGTATTCTGGGAAAACTGAAAGGAGAGCATGATTCAGAGTATTTTGCTTAGTTAGAAAGTGCAGCTTTTGATTCCCATGGGAAAATAACCTTGAGCTTAGTGATAATGATTCTGTCACATTTTCTGTGTTTTTAGAAAACTAAAAATGTTAGCATACTATGCTAAAAGTGATGAAAACAAGTAATGTGTTCATGTGTTCAAAAAGTTAGATAGGAGAGCATGTGCCTTTTTTACACATAGTTTTCTCTCAACTGCTGTTTCATAACAAGCAATTTTAGTTTAGTTGCTGCTTTCCTGAAACTCTTGTAAAGAGTTCAACTCATTTGCAGTAATGGACTCTGCAAGGAGACTTTGTGTCTGTAAAAAGAGACTGAAACTTAAATGGACCTCTGTCTTCTAGCTGCTGGACACTTTGAAGAGAGCTCTGTCTCCAGCGAGAAATCTTTTTCTTTTCATTTTTGATTGAGAATATATAAAGACTAGCAAAATAGCCGCGCTTCGCAGCGGAGAAGTAGTGTGTTAAAGAGGTTATGTAAACATATATATACATAAACATATATACTTATATACATATCTACATATACACATATCTACATATATACATATAGACATCCACATATATATACATATATCAACATATATATACACATACATATACACACATACATACATACACACATATATATATATATATAAATATATATACAGTGGTGTGAAAAACTATTTGCCCCCTTACTGATTTCTTATTCTTTTGCATGTTTGTCACACAAAATGTTTCTGATCATCAAACACATTTAACCATTAGTCAAATATAACACAAGTAAACACAAAATGCAGTTTTTAAATGATGGTGTTTATTATTTACAACAACAACAACAGCATTTATTTATATAGCACATTTTCATACAAAAAGTAGCTCAAAGTGCTTTACATAATGAAGAGAAGAAAAATAAAAGACAAAATAAGAAATTAAAATAAGACAACATTAATTAACATAGAAAGGAGTAAGGTCCGATGGCCAGGGTGGACAGAAAAAACCAAAAAAAAACTCCAGAAGGCTGGAGAAAAAAAATAAAATCTGTAGGGGTTCCAGGCCACGAGACCTAGGGAGAAAAAAAATCCAAACCTACATGGCCGTGTGTGAAAAAGTAATTGCCCCCTTGTTAAAAAATAACCTAACTGTGGTGTATCACACCTGAGTTCAATTTCCGTAGCCACCCCCAGGCCTGATTACTGCCACACCTGTTTCAATCAAGAAATCACTTAAATAGGAGCTGCCTGACACAGAGAAGTAGACCAAAAGCACCTCAAAAGCTAGACATCATGCCAAGATCCAAAGAAATTCAGGAACAAATGAGAACAGAAGTAATTGAGATCTATCAGTCTGGTAAAGGTTATAAAGCCATTTCTAAAGCTTTGGGACTCCAGCGAACCACAGTGAGAGCCATTATCCACAAATGGCAAAAACATGGAATAGTGGTGAACCTTCCCAGGAGTGGCCGGCCGACCAAAATTACCCCAAGAGCGCAGAGACGACTCATCCGAGAGGTCACAAAAGACCCCAGGACAACGTCTAAAGAACTGCAGGCCTCACTTGCCTCAATTAAGGTCAGTGTTCACGACTCCACCATAAGAAAGAGACTGGGCAAAAACGGCCTGCATGGCAGATTTCCAAGACGCAAACCACTGTTAAGCAAAAAGAACATTAGGGCTCGTCTCAATTTTGCTAAGAAACATCTCAATGATTGCCAAGACTTTTGGGAAAATACCTTGTGGACTGATGAGTCAAAAGTTGAACTTTTTGGAAGGCAAATGTCCCGTTACATCTGGCGTAAAAGGAACACAGCATTTCAGAAAAAGAACATCATACCAACAGTAAAATATGGTGGTGGTAGTGTGATGGTCTGGGGTTGTTTTGCTGCTTCAGGACCTGGAAGGCTTGCTGTGATAGATGGAACCATGAATTCTACTGTCTACCAAAAAATCCTGAAGGAGAATGTCCGGCCATCTGTTCGTCAACTCAAGCTGAAGCGATCTTGGGTGCTGCAACAGGACAATGACCCAAAACACACCAGCAAATCCACCTCTGAATGGCTGAAGAAAAACAAAATGAAGACTTGTGGAGTGGCCTAGTCAAAGTCCTGACCTGAATCCAATTGAGATGCTATGGCATGACCTTAAAAAGGCGGGTTCATGCTAGAAAACCCTCAAATAAAGCTGAATTACAACAATTTAGCAAAGATGAGTGGGCCAAAAATTCCTCCAGAGCGCTGTAAAAGACTCATTGCAAGTTATCGCAAACGCTTGATTGCAGTTATTGCTGGTAAGGGTGGCCCAACCAGTTATTAGGTTCAGGGGGCAATTACTTTTTCACACAGGGCCATGTAGGTTTGGATTTTTTTTTCTCCCTAAATAATAAAAACCATCATTAAAAACTGCATTTTGTGTTTACTTGTGTTATATTTGACTAATGGTTAAATGTGTTTGATGATCAGAAACATTTTGTGTGACAAACATGCAAAAGAATAAGAAATCAGGAAGGGGGCAAATAGTTTTTCACACCACTGTATATACACATACAGACACATATATATATATATATATACATATAGCAAAAATACCCACGCTTTGCAGCGGAGAAGTAGTGTGTTAAAGAGGTTATGTAACCATATATATACATAAACATATATACATATATATACATATCTACATATACATATATATATATATACATACACACATCCACATATACATATATATATATATATATATATATATATATATATATATATATATATATACATATACAAATTTACATATCTACATATATATATCTACATATATATATATATATATATATATTATATATATATATATATATATATATATATATATATATATATATATAGATAGATATAAATATAGACATACATATACAGTGGTGTGAAAAACTATTTGCCCCCTTCCTGATTTCTTATTCTTTTGCATGTTTGTCACACAAAATTTTTCTGATCATCAAACACATTTAACCATTAATCAAATATAACATAAGTAAACACAAAATTCAGTTTTTAAATGATGGTTTTTATTATTTAGGCAGAAAAAAAATCCAAACCTACATGGCCCTGTGTGAAAAAGTAATTGCCCCCTTGTTAAAAAATAACCTAACTGTGGTGTATCACACCGGAGTTCAATTTCCGTAGCCACCCCCAGGCCTGATTACTGCCACACCTGTTTCAATCAAGAAATCACTTAAATAGGAGCTGCCTGACACAGAGAAGTAGACCAAAAGCACCTCAAAAGCTAAACATCATGCCAAGATCCAAACAAATTCAGGAACAAATGAGAACAGAAGTAATTGAGATCTATCAGTCTGGTAAAGGTTATAAAGCCATTTCT